>NW_007737254.1:524-14008 GCF_000696425.1 Galeopterus variegatus | reverse complement strand
TTCATTCGTTTTTATAGCTGAGTAGTATTCCATTGTGTAGATATACCACATTTTCCATATCCAATCATCCTATTCTACCAGGACAACATTGTGTCTCTGGATACAGACGTACTATTTAAGGTGTATAGAATAGACATTAAAACTCCAAAGCAATGATCTTATTACTCCACATACATTGATTTCAAGAAAGCCATCAGAATACAACTTTCCACTTAAAACTTGGAGATTATTAACATGACTTCCACCTAATACCTCTTCAATTAACTCTGACAAATTTGCACCAGTCTCTTACTAAATATTTCCAGAGATTAATTGTTTTATTATATCTTTGAATAATTATGAGTCTAAGAATTTTTTAATGTGAGTCAAAAATTGGCCCTCTTCTATCTCATTTTAGGACTTCCATCTATAGTTACACAAAAGTCTACTTACGGGATAGCAGAAAGAATGATGGACTAAGTGATTTCAACTCATTCCAACTCAAAAATTTGAAACCCCTTCAGATATAGAAATTCCATCATCTATTCTCATCTGATCTCTGCTACAGATTTTTCTTAAATATACCTAAATACCTTTGCCCTAAATACTCCAAAGAATGATCCTATGAGATACGGTGCAAGTTCCTCATTAAGATGCACATTTTTAGTTTGTCACTTAAGTGGTCAATTACGTGAAGAACTTTAAAATTCCTCAAGGTGTGCTAAGTCACAACTCTATCCAGAATGTCTGCTCTTAGTGGGGAAAGCAGTAGTAAAAGTTACTTTAAATAGAGACTTATTTCAGATAGCCCTTTGGGAGATGGTTGCTGAGAGCAGGATGCTGTTTTAAGGTCATAGTGATTTATTTAATGGAGAGAAAATGGAAAACTATTCAAACATGTGAAATAAGTGTGATGAAAACTCTGCTCTACAGCAGTCAAAATTGGGCAGGATTGGTCAATAAAGGGATCACTGTACTTTAAAAAGTTTCTAGGGTTAATTAGTAGAAACAAAATTAATGAATTTAACAAGTGTAGGAAAAAATCTACACAGGTTATCAAGATACTATGGAAAAACAGACAGCATAGGAAAATGCTGCAGAATTCCTGAATTTGGGACACCAAAAGAGTGGTACAAACCAAATAGACTTGGGTTCTGATTCATAATCAGCTGAACCGCTTCTTTCTCAGTGACTCTTAGAAGGCCTACCGCTGAAAATAATAATATAATGATAAAAGCCACATGTATGTAAATTAAATAGGAGCTGATAGAGTTCCAAGTTTGATAGAGCAAAATCTCAGTTTGCTCACTTGGAGAAATGTGTAGGGCAAGTTCAGGAAGAATTCTTTGAGCAGAAAAATAAAGAAATAACAAGGGGGTAGATGTTGGTTTGTGATAAAAGAGTTGCACTGAGCATGTGTAGGGAACTGCCTGGGTATTGCAGACCTGTTAGATCCCTTGCAAATTTTACTCATGGTCAGTGCAGATAAAAACCAAACATCTTGTGATCTACACTGCCTTTCATGTTGTCTGATACCACTGTGGCATGAAGGAAATCCCAGATGGAGCAGCCTTTTAAATTTGAAGGTCCACAGAGGGGATAACTAAGGAGGGAAATTTCTTTCAGCACAACTCAAGGTTGGGTTTGGAATTACGTACTGAGAAGAAGCACCTAAATACTTAATACAGAGTGACTGTGTTAGGATAATCCAGTGGAGATATTTGAACAATACAGAAAAGGAAAAATAAAGCAAAATAAATTACTTAATTCCTTACCCCAAGACAAAAACATAACATTTTGCTGTAAACCCTTCCAGTTCTTTTACATCTGTGTGTTTATTTAGCTATATTTTATAAATTTGGGGGTATATTGTATATACTGTTTTGTAACCTGTTTTTTTCTCTTCAATTTTATTTATTTATTCTTAAATTAACATAAAATTGTATTTATCATGTACAACATGATATTTAGAAGTGTGTATATATATTGTAGATTGGTTAAATATAGTTAATTAACAAATGCATTACCTCACAGTTACCATTTTTGTGGTGAGAACTCATAACATCCACTTTCTTAGCATTTTTCAGGCATACAATATATTGTCATTAACTATAGTCACCATGCTGTATAATAGATTTCTTGAACTTATTCATCCTAAATAAATATGTGTTCTTTGATCAACATCTCTCTGCTTTCTCACTTAATACTTTATGAACATTTTTCATATCATTAAATATTCTTTTAAAATTTGATTTCCCATGGCTGCAGAATTTCTGCAATTTGTTTTGTCAATATCCTGTTATTGAATATTATGTGGTTTCCAGCTATTTGCATTATCCTTGTTCATAAATATTTCCATGCATCTATGACTATTTTTAGGAAAAGTCCCTATATGAAGAAATACTGGATAAAAGAGGATGAACATTTTTAGTTTTTGATACTTACTGCCGAATGGATATTTGCACAGTCTATTGCCAAACTGAGTATCAGCATTTTTAAAAATGGAAATGTGGTGGGTCAAAAACAGCATTTGATACAGTTTTTCTCTGATTACTTGTGAGGATGACTATATTATTTGTCCATTAGGACATTTCCTAAGCTGCTCATTTATGCTCCACAGAACAGTTATAATTTGTCACTGGATTAGAGCACCCAGATATCATTGACCTCTTTAGTCAATGGTGATGCTGGTGGCTAAAGCCTGAATCAGGAACAAGAATCAACCACAGCTCTGATCGTGGCTTGCTGTGAAATCTGGGCAAGTTCATTTTAGCCCATACTCTATTTTCCTCATCTGAGTAAGAATAATCTGAATCTTATAGTCTACATAATCTTACTTTTGGGGATAGGAAAATCCTGTTCTAATCTAAATACTACATCCTGCACCTACAAGATGAATCTAGAATAAGTGAGTGTATGATCCAGATCCTTTTAGGCCTCAACTACCTTCACAACCCCATCATGTCATTTAAGGTTGACATCTGGGTGTTTTTATTTGTCCTCTCATAGTCCTGAACGCTTCCAAAGTAAGAAGAAGTTTACAATTCTAGATAAGTACAAGTAAATGCTCAGAAGTTACTGAGAACTCTGTTATGTGCCAGGCATTGCACTAAGGACTTTCTATGCATTACCTTCAAATAACTCATACAAAGGTCCTAAGACCATTTTTTAGATGAAGACAGTGAGTCTAAAAGAATTTTTTATGATCTTCCCAAATTCTTGTGGTCAATAAATAATAGACTTAGGTGTCAAACCCTGGTTGACACAAAACAATACTTGCTCTGACTATCTTGGTATCAAAGACTGACTTAAAAGCAATGCACCATAACTTCTCAAATACGCAACAGTAAGTGTATAAAGCTAGGTTAAGTTCTTTCTGGCACCCAGGACACCCCTAGGCCATCTTTTCCCACAATCAAATAGATATGAAACTAAGGAATACAAATAAAATTTGATATTAGACTCAACTAAATGTAGTTAACAGAGTTCATTAATGACTGAAAAACAAAAACAGAATTTCCTGCAAAATGTTTATAATGTCAAATATGATAGGCTTTTCACATCATTTTTTTCACTGAAAGTTTGAAACTATGGTGTGCCTTAAGGATAACTTTTAAGCTTCTCATCTGTGAATATGCAAACTGAGATGGCAATGGGGAAGTTAGTGAAAACCAACCCTGGGATTAGAATTTAGGTCTCTTGATTCCTAGTCCAGTGCTTTTTCTGTTAAAACATTTTGCAACTTGTGACAAATGATTAATATTCTTGGATTCGGGAGATAAATACACGAGTGCAAAGAGATGTATCACAAACACATTCCGCTTAGAGATTATAATAGTATAAAATTGAAAACAACCTAAATTTCAGTCAATAGAATATTTGATAAACAAGAGTATGTAAAAATCATGAATCCTACCCAACCATTAGAAATGATATAGAGCTCTGTTTATTGTCCTTGATAGATGTACATGATGTATTATTGTTTGAAACAACAAAAAAAGCAAACATACAACAAAACAGCATTCTATAGCATGGCCTGCCATATGTAAAATTGCACAATTACACCCATAGATGATGAAGTTTTTACTAGATGATGGGATTATGGTAATTTTTTACTTTCGTCTATGGCTTTGGTTTAATATTATTTAAATTGTTTATAATAAGAATGTGTTCCCTTCACAACTAAATTTAACTAGCTTTAAAAAAAAAGAAAAAAAACAAAAGGAATATGTTGTAAAAAACAAAATACTTTAAAACAAAAAAAGTAGTTCTGATTATCTGTGCCTTTTAAACTGTCTAAACCAGTGCTTCTGAAACTTTAATCACTTGGAGAATCTTGTTAAAATGCAGGTTCTGATTCAGTAGGTCTGGGATAGGACCAGAGAAAACTGCATTTTTAACAATCTCCTGTGTGATACAATACTGCTGCATGGAGAACACTTTGCATCAAAGGGTCTGGCTTTATTAATTACTCCAGCAGGCCTATTTATCACTCACCGGATATGTAGTTTCTGGCAATCTGGGTCAAGTAACTGTTTCCCCTTGGTTTTTTATCAGTGCTATAGTGATTTCCATGTAAATAGAATCCTGGAGTTTTCTTATTTTTCTCGCAGGTGGTAAACGTAGATACAGAGGGACACTATTTTGATTCACTGAACACCCTTTGTACAACTGGAAATACTACTTAACAATTGCTGTTCTCATCAGATAATTATTATCTTGATATTCTTGACTGAGGAGGTAATAATGGCATTGATAGTTTAAATGTATGAGCAATTGGGGAGTAATTAGGATTTTTTTTAAAAAAAAAACAACAGTAATTAACAAGCTGTTCAGCAAGTGAAATGAGGTTGTAATATGAATGCTAATTTTCAACACTCTTTTTTTTTTTTGTCTTTTTTTGTCTTTTTCTGTGTCCGGCAACAGATCGCAACCCTCAGTGTTGCCCCCGTACCGGACCGGGGACTGGCAACGGGATTGCAACCCTGTGTCCGGCAACGGATCGCAACCCTCAGTGTTGCCCCCGTACCGGACCGGGGACTGGCAACGGGATTGCAACCCTCGACGTTGCTCCCACGCCTCACTCAGCCAGTGAGCGGGAACCGGTCTGCATGTGGGATCCGAACCCTCAGGCGGGAGCGCCGCCGCGCTTCCCAAGCGGCGCACTATCCAGTGCACCACCAGGCTGGCCCCTTCAACACTCTTTTGAAATATATTTTCACGAAGAAAATTAAAATACAGCATTTTGACAATGACTGGGTATGGGAATGGCCTAACATTTATTTTAGGAAAGCAAAATGTTAAAACACTGAACTTTGGAATAAAGTTGAGTGCAATAAAATCCCTTAGAAATTATAATGTATCGATAGCAGTAAAGTAAAATGTGACTATTATTATTGTAAATGTTCAGCATTTATTAAGTGCTTACTATGTACAAGGCTGGTCAAGTTGATTTATATGAATTATTTTGTTTGATATCTTACATAAGACTTATAGAAGTTCAGTAACTTGCCCAAAGTAACACATCTAGTAGGTGATAGTCAGTATTTAGATTTATATCTGCTTGACCCAGAATTCAAGATCTTAACTAATATGCTAGACTTTCAGACTCATTTAACAAACTGAGAGCCTGCCTAATATGTCTCACTCTGTTATAGGTAATAGGGAAAACTACGTGAATGAAAGAGACAAAAACTTTGCCTTTGTGGAGTATACCTTCTAGTGTAGAGAAAGGAACGTTGTATTTATGTCAGACCTTAATCACTTAGTTGTATAGCCCTGAGTAAGAAATAGAAAAGTCACTTCCCTCTTTAGGCCTCAATTTCTTTACCTATAGAAGGTTACTTCAAAAAGTTCTTGGAAAAATGGAATTAAAAAATAATATGAATCTTTCCATGAAATTTTGAAGTACCCTCATATAAGGAAATTTTTTTAAGTTCACTTTCAACTTCCAAACCTGAGTCTAAGTCCCCAGAGGGAAGGGAAGTACCCACAGACCAGCAGCTGCAGAGGTGAGCTGAGACCCACATGGCACTGGGGCCCAATCTCTGGCCATGGAAAGCTGCCACAGGAGCCAGGGTGGTGTAACATAGCCACCGCCATTCCTACTGTCACCACAAGAACAGTTCACCACCACAGTAGCAGCTAGGGCCACTCTACAGGCAACCTGCCACTCACGTGAGTCACATTGATATAAGAGTCACCAGTAGAGCCTGCAAATAGAGAAGGAAATCTTTATCCACATAGCCAGCCCCCAGAGTAACAGAAGAAGCAAGTCCCCTACCAGATGACCAGACATCAATGAAAAAATACTAGAACTACAAACAAACAAGAAGATATGACACCACCAAAGGAATACAATAATGTTCAAATTCCAGACCCCATAAAACAGGGAATCCTTGAAAGGTCTGAAAAGGAATTCTGAGCAATGATCTTAAGGAAACTCAAAGAGATAAAAGAAGACTCAATTAGAGTCTTCTAATTGAAAAGGAAACAAGAAAAAATATCTAGAGTATGAAGGAGGAAATTTACAAAGAGCTTAATACCTTAAAAAAGAGTGTAGCAGAACTCCTAGAAATGAAAAATTCACTCAATGAAGTAAAAAACACAACAGAGAACTTGAGCAGCAGGCTAGAACAAACAGAAGAAAGAATTTCAGATCTCAAAGATGGTCTTTTCAAAACAACCCAGTCAGACAAGAAAAAGGAAAAAAGAATTAAAAATAATGAAGAATATCTAAGCGAGATAGCAGACAATCTCAAGTACTCTAACATCCGAATCGTGGATATTCCAGAAGGGGAAGAGAAAGGAAAAGTTATTGAAAACCTATTCAAGGAAATAACAACAGAAAACTTCCCAGGTGTAGGGAGAGATGCAGACCTTCATGTCCAGGAAGCTCAAAGGTCCCCAAACAGATTCAACCCAAAAAGATCCTCTCCAAAACACATTATAGTCAAATTTACATAGCTCAAAGACAAAGAGAGAATTCTAAAAGCAGCAAGAGAAAAGCATCAAGTCACCTATAAGGGAACCCCCATCAGAATAACAGCAAACTTCTCAACTGAAAACCTGTAGGCCAGAAGAAAGTGGAATGATATATTCAAAATACTAAAAGAAAAAAATTGTCAGCCAAGAATTCTTTACCCAGCAAGGCTCTCCTTCAGAACTGAGGGAGAAATAGTGTATTTCCCAGTCAAACAAAAATTATGGGAGTTCACCACCACACGACCAGCCCTGCAAGAAATTCTCAAGGGAGTCCTTCATGCTAAATCTGAATAATGAATGTCACTACCATGGATACAAAAGAAAGAGCAAAACCTGCTGTTAAAACAAAAATGCCAGTGAGAAAGACCAAGAAGCTAAATCATGCCACCTCAAATATCCAACTAACATTCAAGAAGAGAAATAAAAGGGTAAATGAGGATCAAAAGATATTTAAAACATCTAAGCAAAAAGCAATTAAATGACAGGAATTTTAAAATATCTGTCAATAACCACCCTAAATGTGAATGGATCAAACTCCCCATTCAGAAGGCAAAGATTGACTGATTAGATAAAAAGCTAGACCCAAATATATGTTGTCTTCAAGAGATCCATCTCACATATAGAGACACACACTGACTAAGAGTGAAGGTTTGGAAAGAGATATACCATGCAAATGGAAACCAAAACCAAGCAGGAGTAGCTATTCTTATATCAGATAAAATAGATTTCAAACCAAAAAAAACATAAAAAGAGATAAAGAAAGCTGCTATATAATGATAAAAGAATCTATCCACCTAGAAGACATAACACTCATAAATATATATGCACCCAATACTGGAGCACCCAGATATATAAAGCAAATACTCTTAGACCTAAAGAAAGAAATAGGCCCTAATACATTAATAGTGGGTGACCTAAACATCCCTCTCTCAGTATGGGACAGAACTTCCAGGCAACAAATCAACAAAGAGACACAGGATTTAATCTACACCTTAGGCCAACTGAACTGACAGATATATACAGAATATTTCACCCAACAACTAAGGAATACACTTTCTTCTCATCAGCACATGGAACATTCTCCAGGATAGACCACGGATATACCATGCAAATGGAAACCAAAACCAAGCAGGAGTAGCTATTCTTATATCAGATAAAATAGATTTCAAACCAAAAAAAACATAAAAAGAGATAAAGAAAGCTGCTATATAATGATAAAAGAATCTATCCACCTAGAAGACATAACACTCATAAATATATATGCACCCAATACTGGAGCACCCAGATATATAAAGCAAATACTCTTAGACCTAAAGAAAGAAATAGGCCCTAATACATTAATAGTGGGTGACCTAAACATCCCTCTCTCAGTATGGGACAGAACTTCCAGGCAACAAATCAACAAAGAGACACAGGATATAATCTACACCTTAGGCCAACTGGACTGACAGATATATACAGAATATTTCACCCAACAACTAAGGAATACACTTTCTTCTCATCAGCACATGGAACATTCTCCAGGATAGACCACATATTAGGTCTCAAATCTAGTCTCAGGAAATTTCAAAAAATTGAAATCATTCCAAGTATCTCTTCAGACCATAATGGACTAAAACTGGAAATTAATAACAAGCAAAACCTTGGAAACTATACAAATACATGGAAACTAAACAATACGTTCCTGAGTGACCTGTGGGTCCAAGAAGAAATTAAACAGGAAATCAAAAAATTTCCTGAAACTAATGAAAATAAAGATACATCATACCAAAATCTGTGGGATACTGCAAATCAGTACTAAGAGGCAAATTTATTGCAGTAAATGTTTACATAAAAAAAATGGAAAGACTTCAAATAAACGGCCTAACACTGTGCCTCAAAGAACTTGAAGAACAACAATCCAATCCTAAAGGTGGCAGATGAAAAGAAATAATTAAGATCACAACATAACTAAATGAAATACAAACTCAAAAAATGATAGAAAAGATCAACAAAAGAAAAGTTGGTTTCTTGAGAAGATAAATAAAACGGAAAAACCATTAGCTAAGTTAACAAAAAAAAAGAAGAAAGAAGACCCAAATAACAAAAATCAGAAAGGAAAAAGGAGACATTACAACCAATGCCACAAATATAGGAAGAATTGTTAGGGACTGTTATAAACAACTATATGACAACAAATAAGAAAACTCAAAGATATGGATAAGTTTCTGGACACATACAAACCCAGACTGAACCAAGAAGAGAAAAAAAACTTGAACATACCAATAAAAAACAATGAGACTGAAGTGGTAATCAGCAATTTTGCAACTAAGAAAAGCCCAGGTCCAGATTGCTTTATAGCTGCATTCTATCAAACCACTAAAGATGAATGAATACCAATCCTCCTCAAACCATTCCAAGAAATTGAAACAGAAGCCATTCTCCCAAACTCATTCTATGAGGCCCACATAACTCTGATACCAAAACCAGATAAAGCCACAACAAAAAAAGAAAATTACTGGGCCCTATCCTTCATGGACATAGATGCAAAAATCCTCAACAAAAT
Organism: Galeopterus variegatus; assembly: GCF_000696425.1. Lineage (NCBI taxonomy): Eukaryota > Metazoa > Chordata > Mammalia > Dermoptera > Cynocephalidae > Galeopterus > Galeopterus variegatus. Next base: position 4,500 of record NW_007737254.1, on the reverse strand, counting down.
ATTAGCAACCAAATACACATCAAAAAAATTATACACCATGATCAAGTGTGATTCATCCCAGGGATGAAAGGATGGTTCAATATATGAAAGTCAGTAAATGTGATACAGCACATCAACAAAATCAAGAACAAAAACCATATAATTATCTCAGTAGATGCTGAAAATGCATTTGACAAAATTCAACATCCATTCATGATGAAGATTCTTAACAAATTAGGTACAGAAGGAAAGTATCTCAACACAATAAAAGCTATCTATGACAAGCCCACCACCAGTATCATTCTGAATGGGAAAAAACTGAAGGCTTTTCTCTTAAGAACAAGAATAAGACAAGCATGCCCACTCTCACCACTTCTATTTAACATACTGCTGGAGCTACTAGCCAGAACAATCAGGCAAGAGAAAGAAATAAAGGGCATCCAGATTTGAAAAGATGAAGTTAAACTGTCCCTATTTGCAGATGACTTGATACTATATATGGAAAAACCTAAAGACTCTATCAAAAATCTCCTAGAGCTGGTTAATAATTTCAGTAACACTGCAGGATACAAAATAAATGCTCAGAAATCAGTTGCATTTATATTCTCCAATAATGAGCTAACAGAAAGTGAAATCAAGAGAGTAAGCCCATTTACAACAGTCACAAAAAATAAAATAAAATACCTAGGAATCAATTTAACCAAGGAGTTGAAAGATCTCTACAATAAGAACTACAAGCCACTACTGAAAGAAATTGAAGGAGACACAAAAAGACGGAAAGAAAAACATTCCATTCCCCTGGATTTGAAGAATTAACATCATGAAAATGTCTGTACTATCCAAAGCAATCTACAGATTCAATGTAGTCCCCATCAAAATGCCAATGACATTCTTCACAGAAATGGAAAAAACAATCTCAACATTCATATGGAGCAACAAAAGACCATGAATAACCAAAGCAATTCTGACCCAATAAAGTAAAGCCAGAGGCATAACACTACCTGACTTTAAATTATACTACAAAACTACAGTAAACAAAACAGCATGGTACTGGCATAAAAATAGACACTCAGTCCAGTGGAGCAGAAGAGAGAACCCAGAAATTACCCCTCAAGATTACAGCCATCCAATATTTGACAAAGACAACTAAAACATACATTGGGGAAAAGACTGCATCTTCAATAAGTGGTGCTGGGAAAATTGGATATCCATATGCAGAAAGAATGAAACTAAACATGCATCTCTCACCATATACTAAAATCAACTCAAAATAGACTAAAGACTTAAGTGTAAGACCTTAAACTGTAAAGTTACTATGGGAAAATATAGGTGAAACACTTCAGGAACTAGGTCTGGGCACAGACTGTATGAATATGAGCCCATAAAGCACAGGCAACAAAAGAAACAATAGATAAATGGGACTATATCAAACTAAAAAGCTTCTGCACAGCAAAAGAAACAATCAACAGAGTGGAATGACAACCTATAGAGTGGAAGAAAATTTTTGCTAACTATGCTTCTAACAAGGAATTAATATCCATAATATACAAGGAGCTCAAGCAATTATACAGTCAAAACACCAATCACCCAATTAAAAACTGGGCAAAGGAACTGAATAGACATTTTTCAAAGGACGACATACAAATGGACAACAGTTACACGAAAAAATGCTCAACATCACTAGTCATCAGGGAAATGCAAATTAAAATCACATTGAGATATCACCTCACCCTAGTTAGACTGGCTATAATCAAAAAGATGGAGAATTACAAATGCTGATGAGGATGTGGAGAGAAGGGAATGCTCCTACACTGTTGGCAGGACTGAAAATTAGAACAATCACTATGGAAAACAGTGTGGAAGTTTCTCAAACAACTACAGAGAGATCTTCCATACAATCCAGCAATTCCACTTCAGGGTATATACCCAAAGGAGTGGAAATCATCATGTCAAAGGGATACCTGCACTCCCATGTTCATTGCAGCTCTGTTTACAATAGCCAAGATATGGAACCAACTTAAAAGTCCATCAACGGAAGACTGGATAAGGAAACTGTGGTATATATACACTATGGCATACTACTCTGCCATAAAAAACAATGAAATTCTCCCATTTGCAATAACATGGACGAGCTTGGAGAAACTTATGTTGAGTCAAATAAGCAAAGCACAGAAGGATAAATACAGCATGTACTCACTCATAAGTGGGAGCTAAGAGAGAAAGAAGGAAGGAAAGAAAGACCACAGTGGTACGTTGTACTTGCAGAGGCAGAGAACATGCCTAGGGATACAAAGTTGAGTGGGGGAAAGGTGAATGGGGAGGGAGGTCTGAGATAATTGGCTGGGGAACATGGGGTATAATCACAGCTTGTGGTAATGGGCATGTTGCCAGTATAGATCTGGCCATCACATCTTGGGCACAAGTGGTGACAATCAGCTTTGTACCCCATGAATATTCATAACCAATAAAAAATAAAATAAAGTTGTATTAAAAGAAAAAAAACTTCCAAACGTCTATGTTCATGAAAGTTCAAACCATTTTTATGTATCTTTACTGCTTCCGATTCAAACTACCAATAGGCCATTTCACCCAGGTCTCCTCATTTCATGTCTTATCTGGTTCTCCTTTTCCAACAATTATTGTTATTATCATCATTATCAATGGCCACAAATGCAACGTCGAGCTGCTATGGAATGACTTGGAGGCTTTCTGCTGCAGTATTTATGCCAACTCCACTCCCCCAAGTCTTCTCCTTCTACCTGAGTCAGGCTGCTGAAGTCCTGCCATCTCGTTTGCAGGCTCCTTGCCACTGTCTTAAATGGGATCAATACACTGTAGTTAGGACCTCATGTATGAGAGTCACATACAATTATTGGAAATTATTCAGCAGTTACCACGAAATAAAGCAGTTTATCCATCTTGGTTCCAAAATACTTAATGAATTCTTTACTCAGTTTGCTCTCCTTTGGGAGTTTCACACATAAATTTGTCCTGCTCTTTAGAGAAAAAACGAGTAATACTAGATGACATAAAAAGAAACTGGGTATGCATTTTCTCCATAACACTTCTGCCTAAAACAGATGTCAGTAGGCTGTTCAAGCCTTTCCTGATCTGCCAGTATTCCTTTAATCATGAATACATTCATCCCAGCAGTAATGTGGCTGATTGCATACTATGTGTCAATTGCTACCTGGACCCTGGGAATACAGAAACTATGATTATATAAGGGCCTTGTCTTCAAAGAACTGACACAATTTTTCAAACACACAAAATTGTAGAAATGGCTTGATTGTTATGGACTGACTAAATGTGTCCCCTGCCCCACTTTAAATGCTGAAGCCCCAACCCTCACAGTGACTGTATTTGGAAATAGAGCCTTTATGAGATAATTAAGGATAAATGAGGTCATAAGGGTGGGGTCCTATTTCAATAGAACTGGTGTCCTTATAAAAAGAGGAAGGGACACCAGTGCTTTCTCCACATGCATGCACCTAGGAAAGGCCATGTGAGAGCACAGCAACAAAGTGGCCATCTGCAAGCCAGGAAGACGGCCCTCACCAGAAAGCCGGAAACCGATCTTGGTCTTGGACTTCCAGTTCCAAAGCCAGGAGAAAAGAAACTTCTGTTGTTTAACCCACCCAGTCTATGATATTTTGTTATGGAAGCCTGAGCTGACTATTATAGTGGTGTTGAACATTTTAGGTAATTTTTGGTATGAAAAAGTAATATCAAGAAATCTAGATTAGGAACTAAAATGGCGACAGGTCTGGAGCGCCCGCGTCAGGAAACAGCGCGATCCTGAGAGCTGTGTGCTGTGATACCAGAGTATAGACTGCATTTCCAAGAGCAACAAAGGACGAATAAATCTTTCCACAACGATCCTACATCGACAAATAAGCGGCAGCGGGTTCGAGGTTTTGGAGCAGACACGGAGAAGGACTCCTGGGGGTGCCCAGGCCCGGCTGCGGGAACAATATTGGCGGCCCACACGGCAAAG
>NW_007737254.1:0-240 GCF_000696425.1 Galeopterus variegatus | reverse complement strand
CCCCCCCTCCGTCCCCCGTGAGTCCCCCCCAGCAAAATCCCACTTGCGGGGCGAAGCCCGACTACTCCTCGCCCGCCTGGCCCCCGCCCATCACACCAGGCTGGGCGCCTACAACAAAGCTGCCTCCATTTTCTAGGGTGGGGTCGCAGAAGTCCGGCATAGGGTAGGCAGGCCAGTCATCTCTGTCTGACGTGGCTCCCCGTTGGGACGTGCTATTTGCTTACCTCAACCCAGAGCACC
>NW_007737253.1:51777-55135 GCF_000696425.1 Galeopterus variegatus | reverse complement strand
CAGCAGTACATTTCATATAGAAACAGGATAAATGCTTGATTGTTTTCCTTTGTTTATGGGTTTTTACATTAATGAGTTGGTTCACCAGCATTCTCCAAAGACAACCAATTAACAAGTAGTTTGAGTTGTTTTTTTGTGAGTGTATTATTGCAAACTTGTGGATTTAATGTATTTTATGTGCTTCAATCCACTGTAATTATTTTTCTTAATAATGTTCAAATTGTTCAAACTTTAGCCAAGGGGACCCTCTTCAGGTTGGCTCCTGAGTCCTTTTGACATGATTTTGCAGTCTTTGACATCTTCCTTTCTTCTTTACTCTCTGATCCAAAAAGATATTCCAGGCTCTTCCTATAACATTTCCTAACCCAGAGCTGGAATCAGCCATTTCTCCAAGAAACTCTGTTTCCTTTTAGAGGGAAATGGCCTTGCAAGATCACAATGTGGTTGCTAGGGAATCCATTGCTATAAGGGTGATTATTGTTTTGCTGGTATTTCCATAGACTAGAAAATAATTTTCTTAAAAGATAAAACACGTCATGGGAACATATTGATATTACTAATTCCAATTCAAAAGTAAAGGGTTTGTTTAACCTTTTCTATCTTAAATATGTCCTTTTTCCTAACCAAAAACCTGATTTTGACAGTGGGAATAATCGAATTAGAATTTCACACCACTATTTACTTGCTTTATCCCACAATACACACACAACAGTCTTAGAGGAATAAGGCCGGCACCCATCAACAATATGAATACTGTAGCCAACGTAATATTTTTTTCCCATTATGTTTTTCCTTAAGGTATATCCTTCTAGGAATGAACAGTCATATCATTGTGTTTAAGGCCTTTTGTAATAGTTCTCCTTCATGTGGCCATCTTCCAGAATGTGGATCTGAGAGGTCTAAGGAGGACCAAGCCAGAGTAGAGGTAAAGGACCAGCCCAAGGAAGAATCGTCATCCTTCCCAAGAGAATCAGATGCACTCACATCCAACTTCATTTTACCCTCTGCTTCTTTCATTTAATTCCCCTAACCCCTATCACCTCACTTCATGCCAGCTATGCCAGCACTACCTTCCAACGCCCTGAGGGTCAAGACTCTGTGGTACACTTCTCTTTACCCATATATGTTAATATGAATCAAGATTTATTTAAAGTGTTCATATACCTTTGGTGTGGTAATTTTATTTCTAATTTATAAGTAAATTACCCAAAGAAGAAAAAAAAAACAAACATATGCTACAAAGATGTTAATAATCCATGGACTTGAAGATAATTCTTAAATTTTAAAATGAAAAAAGAAAATTCCTAAAGCACATTTTCCTGACCACCAGTTAGGTTGGGCACTTTTCAATATATCTATTGGCTATTTTATTTTCTTTTTTGTGAAGTGCCTGTTTACATGAGAGTTTTTCCATTTTTTCTATGGAATCTCAGTTCTTGCTTTATTGATTTGTAGGAATTTTTAACATAATCAAGATTTAGCCTTTTTTGGTAATACATTTTGCAACTAATTTTTTCTACTTTGCCATTTGCCTTTTTACTCTCTCTGTGATGCATTTTCATGAGCAAACATTAATTTTATTAAAGTTAGATGTATCAGCTTTTTCCTTTATGATTAAGAAATTCTTTCCTACCCTTGGCTCATTGAAGTCTTCCTGTCTTCTAGATAATTGTGTAATTTTACCTTTCACATTTAGTTCTCTTATCTTCCTGGAACTGTGTTTTTATGCATGATATGAGGTAAGGGTCCACTTTTTCCTTTTTTCATATGGATGACTACCAGTCCTAGCACTACCATTTGAAAAGTCCATTTCCCCCCATTGATGTACAAAGTGATCCCAGCCACAAATGAAATTTCCACATAAGAATATCTGTTTCTGGGGTTTCTATTCTATTTCATTAATATGTTTACCTCTCCCTGTATCAATATACTATGTAAATAATATGGATTTATATCATATGGGAGGACAAATTCAGCCCTTGTATTTTTCTTCAGAAATGTTATTTTTAACTATTTGCATTTCCAGGCATTTTAGGGGCAGTGAGTCAATTTCAATAAATAACGTGCTGTAATTTTTTATTAGGATTGAAAGGAATGTATAGCTCAATTTAGAGAGAATTGGCATGTTTAAGTAATGTTAAATCTTCCAATCTATGAACATGGTAAACCTCTCCATTTATTTAGGTCTTGTTTGATGTTCAATACAGTTTTACTATTTTCTTCACAAAAGTCTTTTGCACACCTTTTATTAGATTTATTCCTAGGCAAGCTTAGGTATTCATGTTAAAAATACTCTTTTTCTTACTTCATTTTCTTCTTGTTGGTGGCTAGCACACAAAATATAAGTAAATATTGCATATTAATTTTGTATCTAGCAACCTCAGTAACCTCTTTTATTCATTCTCATAATTTATCTGCATAGCATTTTGTATTTTCTATGTACATTATTATATCATTTATAAATAATTATAATTCTGCTTATTCCTTTCCAATCTTAATACCTTTTATTTCTTTTTCTTATCTGACTATTCCAGCTTGAACCTCTGGTACAACAAAAGTGATGATAGAGGATGTGCTTATGTGATCTCATGCAAAGGGAAAGTTGTTGTTTTTTTATCATTAAGTATAACATTTGCTATAGATTTTGTATATGCCCTGAAAGTTTCATCGACTCTTAGTTTGCTAAAAGTATTTTCTTAATTATTATTATGAGTAAATGTAGAATTTTATCAAGTGTGATTTTTTAAAAATCTATCAAGAAAATAATGTCTTATACCTTCTGTAAGAATTTAATGTGGTGGATTACATCAGCTGACTTTTTAAATGTTAAGCCTTGTATTCCTAGAAGAAACCTAACTTGGTCATGATGTACTTCCCTTCTAAAAATATTGAAGGATTTTATTTTTATAGTGATTTGTATATTTCATTCTTTATTTTCTTAACAAACATTTACTGAGCACCTACAATGTGGCAGGTACACATCCACATCAACAAAACAAACAGGGTCCTTGCCTTCATAGAATTTATATTCTAGCAGAGAGATAAAAAAGAATAATTTAACATAATTTGTAAGTCTTATTCAATGTGTTACAAGGTGAAAAGTGAAATAAAGAAAAATGGAGCAGGGATGGAGTATAGTGAGATCCAAGGGTAGGGTGGGAGGGTGCAGTAAAATAGGATGGAAAGAACAAGACTTGTTGCAAAAGTAACAGCTAAGAAAAGATTTGAAAGAGATAAGGACATTAGCTACGTGGATACCTGGTGGATAGTGCTCCAGGAATAGGTAAGAACAAGAATAGGGCCGGCCTGGTGGCGCACTGCTACAGTGCGCCACTTGGGAGCACGGCAGCGCTCCCGC
>NW_007737253.1:45772-51765 GCF_000696425.1 Galeopterus variegatus | reverse complement strand
AGGCGCGACACTGAGGGTTGCGGTCTGTTGCTGGACACGAAAAAAGACAAAAAGGAAAAAAAAAAAGAAAAGAACAAGAATAAATGCAGAGGTCAGTGTGACTGGACTGGATTGAGCAATGAGAGGACCAAAGGGGAAGTGGTTGGAGAATTCAAAGGGCTAGATCATGTGTGGTCCTGTAGACCACTGAAGGATTTTGGATTCTCTTGAGTTGTTGCTTTGTTGCTTTGCCCCCCACAGATTTGTCACCCCACTTCCCCTGGATGATTGAGATGCAAAGGATTATTCAAAGCCCATCTCTTCTGAGCAGTGAGAGACCCTGAATTGGTTAATCTCCCACTGGAACCCTCAAGCAAGAGGCAACTCTTCCTTGGGAAATTCACACTGAATTGGGGTTCTCTTCCTGCACTTATTTTCCAGACCAGGAAGTTACAGGAAGAGAACATAGGTGGGGTTATAGTTTAACACTATAGGCTGGTAACTTTCAGTGAAACAAGCCAGATGACATTCCATTAGGCAATTAAGTGATCTTACAGCAGTTTCTCAGTATCTTTACATAACAATCAGTAACTAGTTTGTCTGTGAGCCAGCAACCTTGCTGTGCCACAAATCTTTATCTTACACCAGAGACTTTATAGCCTGAGGAAAATTTCCAGTCCTCTGCAAGGTCAATATTTGAAACTGCAAGCCTTTGGAAAACCAGGCTTTGTGAAGTACATATGGTTTATAGTATATTCCACATTGAGTGAAATGGGGAGTCACTGAAGGTTTTCAGTAGAGGCATGGCATGATCTGACTTGCACTTTAAATAGACCACTCTGACAGCCATGTTAACAATAGACTATAGGACTGCACAGTAAAGAAGAAAGGAAGATGTCAAAGATAGAAAAAGGGAGACCAGTCAGAAGGCTATTATAATATCCAGGTGTGAGATGACGGTGGTTCAGGTAAGATAAAGAGTAGAAGTGGTGAGCAGTGGTTAGATTCTGGATTTATTTTGGAGGCTGAGACAATTGAATTTCCTGGTGGAATGGATATGTGGTGTGAGGGGGAAAAGGAAAAGAATCAAAACTAGCTCCAAAATTTTTTCACATGTGTACCTAAAGGAATGCTTAACGTCTATTTGGCAGATGAAATCTCAAGTTTACTTTGGTGCACATTGAGTATGAGATTTCTATTGGCAAGCCAAGTGAAGTCTACTAGGTAGTTAATCTTGAAATTGGAAAGAAAGTTCAGGCTGAAAGTAGAAATTTGGGAATCCTCAGCATATAGATGGTATTTTTTTTAAATTTTAATTTAAAAAAATTAAAGATTACCAAGGAAATAAGTGTACATAGAAATATGAAGAGGAGAACCAAGAATTCACCCTGGTGAACTCCAACATTAAGAGTTTGGAGAGAAGAAGAGTAATTAGCAAGAGACAGGGAATGAGCAGACACTGCTGTAGGTGGAGAATTGGACAACTGTGCTGTCTTGGAAGCCAAGGAAGATGTATTTCTAGAAAACAGGAAAAATTTACTCTTACTCTGTCAAATGTTGTTTATGGATTAAGTAAGATGGGAACAGCAAGGTTCTACTCATCAAGGTTACTGATGCCCTTGACAAGGGCTGTTTTTATGGACTGTTGGGAGAAAATGCATGAGTGAGTGGAGAGAATGGGAAGACAGGACGTGGCGAGAGAATATAGATAATATTTAGAGCCTTTTTGCTGTAAAGAAGAAGTACAGAAATGGGTATCTGGAGGAAGAAGTGGGGCCAAGGGAAGTTTTTCCCCCTAGGATGGGAGAAATAAGCTCCTGTTTGTACGCTGATGGAAATAACCCAGTGAAGAGTAAAAAATTGAACATGGAACGAGGAGAGGGAGAATTGGTAAAAGAAAGACTTTAAGTAGAAAAGAGAGATGGGATCTAGTGCACAAATGGAGAAACTGTGTTTAGGTAGAAATATGGATAAATTTTTTTTTTAAATTATTGAAACATAGTTGATCGTATATATCTGTGGAATACAGAGTTGAATATCAGTACCCGTGTGCAGCATATGATGCTCAAAAACAGAGTTGAATATCAGTATCTGTGTGCAGTATAGGATGCTCAAAGCAGGATAATTAGTATATTCAGCATTATACAATATAATATTTTTTCGTGGCCCTTTACCAATTCCTCCCTTAATCCCCCCCCTTTCCACCTCTGATAACCTCAGTTCTGTTCTCTCCTTTTGACAGTTCAACATATCATTGTCATTGTTGTATCTTCCTTTCTTTTTTCAATTTGTTTGTTGTTTTTTTTAACTCCCACATATGAGTGAGAACATACAGTATTTCTCTTTCTGTGCCTGACTTATTTCACTTAACATAATTTTCTCTGAGTTCATCCATGTTGCTGGAAATGGCAGTATTTCATCCCTTTTTATGGCAGAGTGGTATTCCATTGTGTAAATGTACCACATTTTTCTTCCCCAGTCATCCAGCAATGGACAGTTAGGTTGGTTCCATATTTTGGCTATTGTAATAGAGCTGCAATGAACATGGGGATGCAGGTTTCCCTTCAACATGATGATTTCCATTCCTTTGGGTATATACCAAGCAGTGGAATTGCTGGGTCAGATGGCAGTTCTATCTGTAGTTGTTTGAAGGACCTCCATACTATTTTCTATAATGGCTGCACCAATTTACAGTCCTACCAACAGTGTAGGAGCATTCCCCTTTCTCTGCATCCTCACCAGCATTTGTTATTCTCTGTCTTTTTGATAATAGCCAGTCTAACAGGGATGCAATGATATCTCAGTGTAGTTTTGATTTGCATTTCCCTGATGCTGAGTGATGCTGAGAATTTTTTGATGTGCCTGTTGGCCTTTGTATAGCTTCCTTTGAGAAATGCCTATTCAGTTCCTTTGCCGATTTTTAAATCAGGTTATTTGTTTTTATTTACTGTTAAGTTGTTTGAGTGCCTTGTATATTCTGGATATTAATCTTTTGTTGGATGCATAGTTTGCAAAATTTTTTTTTCCCACTCTGTAGGTTGTCTTTTTACTCTGCTAATTGTTTCCTTTTCTGTGTTGAAGCTTTTTAGTTTGATATAACTCCATTTGTTTATTTTTGCTTTTATTACCTGTGCTTTGGGGGTCATATTCATAGTCTTTGTCCAGTCCTACTTCCTGAGTGTTTCTCCTATGTTTTCTTTTAGAAGTTTTATAGTTTTAAAGTTTTAAGTCTTTAATCTATTTTAAGTTGATTTGGGTATCTGGTGAGAGGTACAGGTCTAGTTTCATGCTTCTACGTATGTATGTCCAATTTTCCCAGCACTGTATATTGAAGAGGCTGACTTTCCCCACTGTATGTTCTTGGTATCTTTGTTTGAAGATCAGTTAGCTGTAAGCATGTAGGTTGATTTCTGGGTTCTCTATTCTGCCCCATTGGTCTGAGTGTCTATTTTTATGTCAGTACCATGCTTTTTGGGTTGCTTACAGCTTTGGAGTATAATTTGAAGTCACGTACAGTTATGCCTCTGGCGTTTTTTTTTTTTTAGGCTCAGGATTGCTTTGTCTATTTGGGGTCTTTTCTTGTTCCATATGAATGCTAGGATTGTTTTTTCCATTTCTGTGAAGAACATCATTGGTATTTTGATGGGGATTGCATTGAATCTGTACATTGCTTGGGTAGTACAGACATTTTCATCATGTCGATTCTTCAAATCCAAGAGTGTGGAATGTCTTTCCATCTTTTTGTGTCCTCTTTAATTTCCTTCAACAGTGACTAGTAGTTCTCATTGTAGAGATCTTTCACCTCCATGGTTAAATTGATCTCTAGGTATTTGTGTGTGTGTTTGTGTGTGCATGCGCATACACACACACGCGTGCATGTCTACTGTAAATGGGCTAGCTTTCTTGATTTCTTTTTTCTGCTAGTTTGTTGTTGGAGTATAAAAAGACTACTGGTTTTTGTGCATTGATTTTGTGTCCTGCAACTTTACTGAAATTGTTTATCAGCTCTAAGAATTTTTTAGTAGAGTCTTTAGGCTTTTTTTACATATAGAATCATGTCATCCACAAAGAGGGACAGTTTGACTTTGTCTTTTTCAATCTGGATGCCCTTTATTTCTTTCTCTTGTCTGATTGCTCTGGCCAGTACTTCCAATACTATGTTAATTAAATAGGAGTGGTGAGAGTGGGCCTCCTGGTCTTGTCTTGTCTTGATATTGGTGGTGGGTTAGTCATATATGGCTTTTATTGTGTTGAGATATGTTTCCCTCTATACCTAACATGATGAGAACCTTTATCATGAAGGAATGTTGAATTTTGTCAAGAGCTATTCCTGCATCTATTGAGGTAATCATATGGTTTTTGTCTATGATGTTGTTTATGTGGTATATCACATTTATTGACTTACATATGTTGAACCATCCTTGCATTCCTGAGATATATCCCATTTGATCATGGTGTGCAATTTTTTTGATGTGTTGCTGTAGTCTATTTGCTAAAATTTTATTGAGGATTTTTGTATCTACATTTATCAAAGATATTGACCTATAATTTTCTTTTTTTGCTTTATCTTCATCTGGTTTGGGTATCAGGGTTATGCTGGCCTCATAGAATGAATTTGGGAGAATGGCCTCAGTTTCAGCTTTTTGGAAAAGTTTGAAGATAATTGGTGTTAAATCCTCTTTAAATGTTTGGTAGAATTCAGCAGTAAAGCCATCCAGTCCTGTGCTTTTCTTTGTTAGTAGACTGCTGATTACCATTTCAATCTCGTTGCTTGTTATTGGTCTGCTCAGATTTTCTATTTCTTCTTTGTTCAGTCTTGGTAGTTTGTATTTGTCCAAAAATGTACCCATTTCCTCCAGATTTTCACATTTTTTTGGCATACGGTTGTTTATAATAGTCTCTAATGATTCTTTGTATTGCTCTTGTATTTGTTGTAATGTCCCCTTTTTCATTTGTAATTTTTGTTATTGGGGTCTTCCCTCTTCTTTTTTTAGTTAGCCTAACTAATGGTTTGTCTATTTTTTAATCATCTGGAAAAAAAAATTTTTTTTGTTCCATTGACCTTTTTTATCATTTGGGGTCTCTGTTTGTTTAATTCTGCTATGATCTTAATTATTTCTTTCAGTCTAGTAATTTTGGGATTGGATTGCTCTCATTTGTCTAGTTATTTGAGGTGTACCATTAGGTTATTTGAAATATTTCTACTTTTTCAATGTATGGGTGTATTGCAATAAACTTCCATCCTACTGCTGTTTTTGCAATATCCCACAGGTTTGGGTATAATGCATCTTTATTTTCATTAGTTTTGAGAAATTTTTGATTTTCTGTTTAACTTCTTCTTGGACCCATATGTTGTTCAGGAGCATGTTTTTTAATTTCCATGTGTTTGTGTAGTTTCCAGAGTTCCACTAGTTTTAATTTGGTGTGGTCTGAACAGATACTTGAAATGATTTCAACTTTTAAAAATATGTTGAGACTCAATTTGTGTCCTAATGTGTCATCTCTCCTGGAGGAGGTTCCATGTGCTGATGAGAAGAATGTATATTTTGTGGTTGTTAGATGAAAAGGTCTGTAGATATCTGCCAATTATAATTCTTCTAAAGTGAGGTTTAAATCCTGTGTTTCTCTGTTGATATTTTGCCCTGATAATCTGTCCAATGTTGAGAGAGTGTTGTCAGGTTCCCAGCTATTATTTTATTTGGGTCTATCTCTTTTCTAAGGTCTAATAGTATTTTTGATTTATATATCTGAGTGCTCCAGTGTTGGGTGCATATATATTTATGATTGTTATGTCTTCTTGCTGGATAGATCCCTTTATCATTATATACTGGTTTTCTTTGTCTCTTTTTATGGTTTTTGGTTTAAAATCTATTTTATCTGATAAGAATAGCTACTCCTGCTCATTTTTTGTTTCCATTTGCATAGTGTATCTTTTTCCATCCCTGCACTTTAGTTTAGTCTATGTGTGTCTTTATAGGTGAGATGAGTCTCTTGAAAACAGTATACAGTCACAT
>NW_007737253.1:33990-44832 GCF_000696425.1 Galeopterus variegatus | reverse complement strand
TTTTTTTGCTCAGGATTGCTTTGGGGTCTTTTCTTGTTCTGTATGAATGCTAGGATTGTTTTTTCCATTTCTGTGAAGAACATCATTGGTATTTTGATGGGGATTGCATTGAATCTGTACATTGCTTTGGGTAGTACAGACATTTTCACAATGTCGATTCTTCAAATCCAAGAGTGTGGAATGTCTTTCCATCTTTTTGTGTCCTCTTTAATTTCCTTCAGCAGTGACTTGTAGTTCTCACTGTAGAGATCTTTCACCTCCATGGTTAAATTGATCTCTAGGTGTGTGTGTGTGTGTGTGTGTGTGTGTGTGTGTCTACTGTAAATGGGCTAGCTTTCTTGATTTCTTTTTCTGCTAGTTTGTTGTTGGAGTATAAAAAGACTACTGGTTTTTGTGCATTGATTTTGTGCCCTGCAACTTTACTGAAATTGTTTATCATCTCTAAGAGTTTTTTAGTAGAGTCTTTAGGCTTTTTAAAATATAGATTCATGTCATCCACAAAGAGGGACAGTTTGACTTTGTTGTTTTCAATCTGGATGCCCTTTGTTTCTTTCTCTTGTCTGATTGCTCTGGCTAGTACTTCCAATACTATGTTAAATAAATAGGAGTGGGGAGAGTGGGCCTCCTAGTCTTGTCTTGTCTTGATATTGATAGTGGGTTTGTCATATATGGCTTTTTTTTGTGTTGAGATATGTTTCCCTCTATACCTAATATGATGAGAACCTTTATCATGAAGGAATGTTGAATTTTGTCAAGAGCTATTCCTGCATCTATTGAGGTAATCATATGGTTTTTGTCTATGATGTTGTTTATGTGGTGTATCACATTTATTGGCTTACATATGTTGAACCATCCTTGCATTCCTGGGATATATCCCATTTGATCATGGTGTGTAATTTTTTTAATATGTTGCTGTGGTCTATTTGCTAAAATTTTATTGAGGATTTTTGCATCAAAGATATTGGCTTATAGTTTTCTTTTTTTGCTGTATCTTCATCTGGTTTGGGTATCAGGGTTATCCTGGCCTCATAGAATGAATTTGCGAGAATGGCCTCAGTTTCAGTTTTTGGAATAGTTTGAAGATAATTGGTATTAAATCCTCTTTAAGTGTTTGGTAGAATTCAGCAGTAAAGCCATCCAGTCCTGTGCTTTTCTTTGTTAGTAGACTGCTGATTACCATTTCAATCTCGTTGCTTGTTATTGGTCTGCTCAGATTTTCTATTTCTTCTTTGTTCAGTCTTGGTAGTTTGTATTTGTCCAAAAATGTACCCTTTTCCTCCAGATTTTCACATTTTTTTGGCATACAGTTGCTTATAATAGTCTCTAATGATTCTTTGTATTGCTCTTGTATTTGTTGTAATGTCTCCTTTTTCATTTGTAATTTTTGTTATTGGGGTCTTCCCTCTTCTTTTTTTAGTTAGCCTAACTAATGGTTTGTCTATTTTTTTTATCATCTGGAAAAAAAAATTTTTTTTTGTTCCATTGACCTTTTTTATCATTTGGGGGTCTCTGTTTGTTAAATTCTGCTATGATCTTAATTATTTCTTTCAGTCTAGTAATTTTGGGATTGGATTGCTCTCATTTGTCTAGTTTTTTGAGGTGTACCATTAGGTTATTTGAAATATTTCTACTTTTTCAATGTATGTGTGTATTGCAATAAACTTCCATCCTACTGCTGTTTTTGCAATATCCCCCAGTTTGGGTATAATGCATCTTTATTTTCATTAGTTTTGAGAAATTTTTGATTTTCTGTTTAACTTCTTCTTGGACCCATATGTTGTTCAGGAGCATGTTTTTTAATTTCCATGTGTTTGTGTAGTTTCCAGAGTTCCACTAGTTTTAATTTGGTGTGGTCTGAACAGATACTTGAAATGATTTCAACTTTTACAAATATGTTGAGACTCAATTTGTGTCCTAATGTGTCATCTCTCCTGGAGGAGGTTCCATGTGCTGATGAGAAGAATGTGTATTTTGTGGTTGTTAGATGAAAAGGTCTGTAGATATCTGCCAATTATAATTCTTCTAAAGTGAGGTTTAAATCCTGTGTTTCTCTGTTGATTTTTTGCCCTGATAATCTGTCCAATGTTGAGAGAGGGTTGTCAGGTTCCCAGCTATTATTTTACTTGGGTCTATCTCTTTTCTAAGGTCTAATAGTATTTTTGCTTCATATATCTGAGTGCTCCAGTATTGGGTGCATATATATTTATGATTGTTATGTCTTCTTGCTGGATAGATCCCTTTATCATTATATACTGGTTTTCTTTGTCTCTTTTTATGGTTTTTGGTTTAAAATCTATTTTATCTGATAAGAATAGCTACTCCTGCTCATTTTTTGTTTCCATTTGCATAGTGTATCTTTTTCCATCCCTGCACTTTAGTCTATGTGTGTCTTTATAGGTGAGATGAGTCTCTTGAAAACAGTATACAGTCACATCTAACTTTTTAATCCAATCACTCAGTCTGTCTATTTTGAGTGGGGAGTTTAATCCATTTACATTTAGGGTTGTTATTGAAAGGTATTGTCTTAGTCCTGGCATTTTGTCAATTTTCTTTTGGATGTTTTAAATATCTTTTGTTTCTTTCTTTCCCTTTTATTGTTTGTCTTCAACGTCAGTTTTTTGAAGTGGTAAGATCTAGTTTCTTTCTCTTTCTCATATTTTTGTTCTACCTGTGGGTTTTGTTCTTTCTTGTGTATTCATGATAGTGCTCATCATTTTGGGGATTCCAGATGCCCTTGAGGATTTCTTGTAGGGATGGTCATGTAGTGATGAACTCCTCTAGTTTTTGTTTTTCTGGGAAATACATTATTTCTCCTTCATTTCTGAAGGATAGCCTTCCTGGGTATAGTATTCCTGGTTGGCAGTATTTTTCTTTCAGTTCTTTGAATATATCATCCCTTTCTCTTTTGGCCTATAGAGTTCTTTGAGAAGTCTGCTGTTAGTCTGATGGGGACTCCCTTACAGGTGACTTGATGCTTTTCTCTTGCTGTTTTTAGGATTCTCTCTTTGTCTTTGAGTTTTGTCAGTTTGACTATAATATGTCTTGGAGAGGACCTTTATGGATTGAATCTGTTTGGGGATCTTCGAGCCTCCTGAATCTGAAGGTCCATGTTTCCCCCTATACCTGGAAAGTTTCTGCTATTATTTCATTGAATATGTTTTCAATGCCTTTACCTTTCACCTCCCCTTCAAGAACACCCCTGATTTGGATGTTTGTGCACTTAAGGTTGTCTGCTAGCTCTCTTAGATTTTCCTCATTTTTTAAATTCTCTTTTTTGTGTGTGTCTGTGTGAGTTATTTCAAAGAAACTGTCTTCAAGATCAGAAATTCTTTCTTCTGATTGATTTTGCCTGCTTCTTAAACTCTCAGTTGTGTTTTTTATTTAATTGAATGACTCCTTCATTTCCACAAGTTCTGCTACATTCCTTTTTAAAGTATTAATCTCTTTGTAAATTTCTTCCTTCATATCCTGGATATTTTTGCTCAGTTCATTGGGCTGTCTCACTGTGTTTTCTTGTATCTCAGAGTCTCCCTAAGGTTTTTACTTGGAATTCCTTTTCAGTCATTCCAAGGGTTTCCTGCTCTATGGAGTCTGGTACTTGAGAGTTATTGTATTCCTTTGGTGGATTCATATTTTCTTTTTAAAAAATATATTTCTAGTATCTCTACATTGATGT
This sequence comes from Galeopterus variegatus, assembly GCF_000696425.1. NCBI lineage: Eukaryota > Metazoa > Chordata > Mammalia > Dermoptera > Cynocephalidae > Galeopterus > Galeopterus variegatus. Next base: position 41,156 of record NW_007737253.1, on the reverse strand, counting down.
CTGGTCATCTGGCATAACAGTTGTTTCTTCTATTACTCTCCTTCCTGGTCTCCACTGGTGACCCTGGCACTGGCGACCCTCTTTTGTCAATGCAGTTGAGAGGTCAGCAGTCTGCCTGCGTGGTGGCAGTGGCTGCTGCTGTTTCTACTGTGGTAGCAGGCTGTACTTGTTGCTGTGGTGAATGTGGTGGTAGCTTTGGCAGACTGTCTGCATGGCAGCAGTGGTTCCAGCAGCAGTAGGCTGCTTGCATGATGATGGTGGCTGCCTGGTGGTGCTGGTGGTGGTGGTGACTGCAGCAGTGGTGGTTGCAGCAGCTACCCATTTGGCTGCATGGTGGTGGCCTGAGCAGCTACAGTGTCTGTAGTGACAACAGGGTTACTTTTTTGTAGTGGTAGAGGCTGCAACTGCTCCCTTGTGTCTGCAGTGTTCTTGGTGGCAGCAGGATTACCTTGCAGGGCTGGCAGCTGCACTGGTGGCTGCAACTGCCTCCTTCATGTCTGCAGTGTTTGCAGTGGCAGCAGGGTTAGCTCATGATGGCAGCGATGGGGACAGTGGTTGTAGCCATTTCCCTTGCATCTGTGGAGTCTGTGGCTGCAGTGATGGGCCATCCACAGGGCTGCTGCTCTGCAGAGAGCTACTCTGTAGTGGGGAACAATTCTGGGGCAACAGTGGTGGGTCCGGCAATTGTGACTATGGCTCCAGCAACTGTGGCAGTGGTGAGCCCATTTTGATCTTCTTCTGTGGGAGGAATGTGTCCTGGACACCTCTAGTCTGCCATCCTCCCAGAAGTCCAGATGAATTTATTATATTAACAGGCAGGAAGTGTGTGGGTGCAGAAGAAGGTACTTGTATGAGTGTGTGTCCTGTGGTAGAAGTCTGTGGAAGTTCCAATGGTTTCAAGTTTCTCAGTGAAGTAAGAAATTAGTTCAGTTTAGGGCCTAGAGTTTTCAAAAATTTTAGAACAAAGTTGTTCATATTATCTATCTTCTTTTTATTTGCAAAATAGCCACAGTATCTGTAGTGGAAATTCACTTTCATTCCTGCTGTTCATTATTTATACCTTTTTTGTTGTTGTTCTTATTCAATCTCACTAGACATTTGTTAGTATTTTTTTCAAAGAACCATTTTTTGCCATTATTGATTCTCTGTATTATGATGTTTTCTTTTGTTATCTATTTTATTTATTTCTGCATCTTATTTCCTGTCTTTAACTTTTTTAGGGTTAGGGTTAGGGTTATTTTGATGATTGTTTTCTAGCTTCTTGTGACAGATGTTTAGCTCATTAATTTTCAGCCACTCTTCTTATTTAAAATATATTTAAGATTTTAAATTTTCCTTTATAAAAGCATGTAAGCTACCTTCCAAGCAGCTAAATATTTACTAGTTTTCAGTTGAAAATATTATCTAATTTCTATAATGGTTCCTTCTTTGACTGTGTGTTATATTGAGGCATATTTTTTAATTTCTAAAAATATGGGCTTTTCTACTTATTTCTATTATTAATTTTTAGCTTAATTACATTGTAATGGAACCAAGCTCTATAAAATTTCAGTTCTTCAAAATTTATTAGGACTTATTCCATGACCTTGTATTTGGTTATCTGCTGTAAATATTCTGTGTGTTCTAGGGGAAAATGTGTTAGTGCTTGCAGTTTTCTATCTATCTTCATTAGGTCAGGTGTGTTAATCATGCCCTTAAAAGCTTCTATAGCTTATCTAATTTTATATGCTAAATTTGTCAATTACTCAGAGATGTGTGTTAAAATCATCTGCTGTGACTGTTGATTTGTCTTTTTTACCCTTACATTTCTGTCAGTGCATGTCTTTTGTATTTTGAGATTAAGTGATTAAGTTATACTAAAATGTATGTGCCTAAAATGTATTGTCTTTTAATTTGAACATTTAGTTCATTTACACTTAATGTAATTAGTAATATATTTTGATGTACATCAACCATATCATTTTGTACTGTACATTTGTTCAACCTATTCTAATTTTTTTTTCTCTTTCAGTCCTTCCATACCTACTTAACAAAGTCTAGAGCTAAAAATAAATAAATAAATTCACTCACACACAAAAAATAACTGGGATGGGGGGGGGAAGAAGATATAACAACTACCATCCTTTGAAGTTGTTACAGCAAGCAAACGGAAAGGACATCGTTGGGTGGGAGGGGGGAGAGGGAGGAGGGAGGGAGGTTTCAGTGATGGGCCATAATAATAAACCACATTGTATATCATTGGTATCCTTGACAAAATAAAAATTTAAAAAAAAATAAAAATGAAAAATAAAAAAAATAAAAATAAATAAAACCTGTCAGGGTAAGAAAAATTCCTCAGCAAAAAAAATAAAAAAAGTTAATCAATAGACATCCCGCTTCTGAACAATCCAAAAACCATGCAACTTAGAACAATTTTGGCTCCATTAACTCCATTTCAACTAACATGTTATTGTGAGCTTATATTAAATCTATTTTATTTTTTAACCCCTTAAGATACTGCTTCATGTCTCATGTGCTCTTTGTTTCATCTTGCATCTCAGATTTTCCATCTGGTATTATTTTCCATCTGCCTGAAGTTCATCCCTTACAAACTACCTTTAGTGAGCATCTACTTGTGGTGAATTTTTATCAGTTTTACTCATCTAAAAATGTATTTAGGGCCGAGCCCGTGGCACACTCGGGAGTGTGTGGCGCTGGGAGCGCAGCAGTGCTCCCGCCACAGGTTTGGATCCTATATAGGGATGACTGGTGCACTCACAGCACTCACTGGCTGAGTGTGGTGCAGCCGGTCTCAAAAAGGACAAAAAAAAAATAAAAAATAAAAAAAATAAAAATAAAAATGTATTTATGTTTTCCTCATTCTTGATGATATTTTCATTAGGTATAGAACCATGCTGGCTGTTTTTTATTTTTGTTTTAACACATTGGCAATATCATTTTACTGCCCTCAGCCTTCTCCTGTTAATATTGAAAAGGCTGCTATCAGTAATAGTCCTTTAAAGGTTGGAGTAGGTGGCAACATTAATGGCCCAATGAATCACATCTCCTGGTATTTCTCTTAGATGGAAAGAGAGGACCCAATTTCCAGGCACCGAAGTTGAGCCCAGCTTCTAGCCAACTCACCTGAATAGTCAAATAAGTGAACCTAGGAGAAACCAGAACTATAGTCAAACTACAGAATCATAAATAATAATAATAATAAATCATTGTTATTTTAAGCCACTGCATTTGGAGGTTATTACACAGCAACATATAACTTTAAAAAATTGGTACCTAGAAGAGGAGTGTTGCCATAACAAAAACCTGAAATGTGTGGTATTAGCTTTGGTTACTGGGCCGTAGGTAGAGGCTGAAAACCCAGCCAGAGAATTGTGTATACAGCCTGGAGGTATGTCAAAGGAATCATTAATGGGGGTTGGAAACTCCCAGAGGAACTTTTTATTGGAAGCTGTTAAAAGGGTACTAATTGTTTTGCATAGTGAAACAATTACATCTTAGTTCATTCTACCTGCTGTAACAAAATACCATTAACTAGGTGGCTTATAAACTACAGAAATTTATTTCTCACAGTTCTGGAGGCGACAGAGTCCAAGATCAAAGAAGCAGCAGATTCAGTGTCTGATGAGGACCAGCTTCCAAGTTCGTAGACAGCCGTCTTCCCACTGTGTGCTCACTTGGTAGACGTGTAAGAGGATTCTCTTCAGTTTCTTTCATAAAGGCACTAATCCCATTGATGTAAGCAGAACCTTCATGACCTGATCACCTCACAAAGGCCCCACCTCCTAATATGATTTTGGTGCTCAGCTTCCCAATTTGTCATGTTGGTTCCCATTTCCATTTAGATTTTAACTCATTAGTTTCTTATTATCTTGTCAGCTTTTCCATATTTGAATAACCTAGCCTTGCATGGTGTCAGCATCACAAATGATATCCTACTGAACTTTATACAGTAAATATATGAGCATTTTGCCAATTTTATAAAAGTATTTTCCCACTATCTTTGTGTTTTTTTAATTTTATTTATTTTTCATCATACAGAGATGTAATGATTAAGACTAGCAGGGCTTTGAGCACTGAATGCAGAGCTGGTTGCAAAGTAAAAGTTCGTGTTTTTTTAATTTTATTTATTTTTCATCATACAGAGATGTAATGATTAAGACTAGCAGGGCCTTGAGCACTGAATGCAGAGCTGGTTGCAAAGTAAAAGTTCATTAAATATTTCTTGAATAAATGAATAAATTCCTTATTATTATGTGGTCAAATATGTTGATCTATTCCATTGTGAATTTTTCTATTTCTGGATTTCAAAGTTAAGAAAGTTATTTCTATCATTCCTACGTTAAATGTACGATATATTCCAAAGTAAGAAAAATCAGTTGATATTTCTAAGATTCATGGCAGTACAAACATAGGTGAAATCTATATAGGCTCTAACTTAGTTTAGCCAACCTGACTAATAATTATGCTGCAGGCTTATGAAGACACTCTATGGCTAATGACCTCATTAAATGTGATTACACCTTGGATTATGTTTATCTGTACTCTTAAAGTAAGTTAATCATATTAGGAGACATTCCTGCATACCACCAAGAGCATTTGCTTATTAACACTTTTCTCAGCCATTTCCAAAAACTTGGACCTTGGAAACATCAAACCACTCTTAGGACATAATTTGACAAAGGAGTTTACTTCTCACGTCCTCTCTCAGCTTCTCCTCGATTTCCATAATCCCTTTCTCCCTTCCCTTCTGCAATGCCTAAGGAGTGAGAACAGTAAATCTTCATCTTCATGACAGTGACAAGTACCCATGGGGTGAGGTCCCTTACTCCTGAAGGTCTCAGGAGCACGTCCCTTGCTTGGTGAGATATCCTATTTATACCGGTGACCTTCCCCACTTCCAGAACTTGAACAGCTGGAAAATATATTTAACAGAATGGAAAGTAATATGACACATGCTTCCAAGAGAAAATTAAGAAAGGGATCCAATGTTCCTTCCAGCTCTAGGAGGCTGTGCATCTTTGAGTACATATCATAAAAGTAACAAAGGGACCAGCATGGGGTATGATAGAGGAGGCTGTTTTAGGGAACATAATTTTGACCCCTTAAAGCCAAAACCTGAAATAAAGGAAAGGCTTTTAAGGGAGGGAGGAGGGGAAGGTTACTGATAAGAATCTTAATGAGTGATATAATTAAGTTATTTTTAAATGTGAAACAGTACATTTTTAAAGGCACCAGTCTTTCCACTTGACATATTTTAAAATAATTATAGATGTATTTATTGGTATCCTTGAGATCCAGAATCCTGTTTGTATGGCTTTGTATCTCCAGGGCCTGTCTCATACAGTGCCTCACATGCAATAGTCGCTTAATTTATATGTTGTTAATGAATTGTGACAGTCTCAGGAGTGACAGAGGATGTGCGTGTGTGTGTCTCTGCTTGTGCAAACGCCATTAATTATAAAGAATCATTAACATTCATGGAGTACCTACTATATATACCACACTGCTCAAGGGACTGAGATTTTTGAGGTGATATCATAGGTCATACGTGGACTGGGCTTTGTGACAGGACACTGACATTTAGCTGTCAAAGCTGCTCAGTAGAAAACATAAAAAGCATACAAACACAACTGTGTTCAAATAGTTTGGAAATAGGTTTATTTTTCTTTTAATATAGGAAGAACACAAACATTTAAGCTATAATTTTTAAAGCCACATTAACTTAACTCTCTTCCTCATCAACAAAAGACTTTTCCTGTCTGTCTGTCCACTGAGCTCACCTCAGGCCTACGGAGCTGGAAAACCAAGGTCAAAAGCAGGGGTCCCATCAGCCTAAGGGCCCCCTTGTTTGCCCGGTGGCCACCGCCCTTCCGTCTTCCTACTCATCCCATCTTCCCTATTACGCACCTCCATCAGTTTGGAAGCAAGGATTGTACTGACTGCCCGGATTGCTGCAATTGCTGGATGCGGCTCTGGAAGACACAGTCCTACACTCTCATTATCCTTGTCTCTGAAACCCGCTCTCTCCTTCTAATAGTGTAGCAGGAGAACAGCAATGCTGTTTTGCAGTTATTAACCTGTCAGAGCTGCTCAGTAGAAAGCACAAAAAGCATGCAAACATGAGTGTGTTCAAATAGCTTGGAAATAGGTTTATTTTTCCTTTAATATAGGGAGAACATAGAGACTTCTTTCTTTCTCTCACGTCCTATCCAATTTTACCCACTAGCCATTTTCTGGGATATAAAATGAGTTTTACTTCTCATTAATTTTTTTTTTTTTCAAAAAAAGTAGGCTTTGAATGGGAGAATGGGAAAGTCATTTTACCAATATGAAATGAAATCCTGCTCTCAAAATTCCAAGGGCAGCAAGGTGGAAATATGGGGAAGGAACACGCATGTGCTTGTCTGCGTTGGGGTTGGGTTCTAGATAGTCTGAGGCCCTTTTCTTCTCTAGATTTTTAAAATACTGTGATTTGAATGAAGAAAGGTGGTAAGGATGAAAGACAGGTGAGTGAAAAGTTTGGAGCTACCTCAGTGGTGACTGGCATGTTCCATCCAACTACAGTGGTATAAGGCTGGCCAGGAGGGATCAGAGACTAAAGGTGGCGATGGTTTCCACCTATTTGTTGGGTAGGAAAAGACACTGGAAGAATAAGCCTAGCTCTGAAAGCTAGGAAAGAGTGAAGAGGCGAGCAGAGACTGAAATCTGACTGATGGACAATAAAAGGTGGATACTGGAGAGTTCTACAACCCAGAATCAGTGAATCCCAAATGGCAGGTGAAGAACAGAGACTGGGACCCAGGAGCTGTCAATTTTCAGAGATCCAAGCAAAATAGGGGAATGATGGCATCAGGGAAGTTGGCACAGATTTAAGTAGATCCAAAAATATGGAATCTGCTTACAGAATTGGGTTCAAGGTAGACCTTCTGGCCCCAGGAATAGGAAAAGGCCAGTTTTCAAAAGTAGATGTAAGTAGAGCTGGGTGGTGGTAGTCTATTATGGTAGATTAATGATCACAAAATCTGACACTCCTATCAGGAGATAGGCCCTATGTCCTATTGAATCTGGTCAGATTTTTCTGATTGATTTCATCAACAGAATATAAAGAAAATGATGCTGTGCTAGTTACTTGGCCCAGGCCTTAAGCAACAAGCAGCTTCCATTTC
>NW_007737253.1:28169-33912 GCF_000696425.1 Galeopterus variegatus | reverse complement strand
GCAGATTTAAGTAGATCCAAAAATATGGAATCTGCTTACAGAATTGGGTTCAAGGTAGATCTTCTGGCCCCAGGAATAGGAAAAGGCCAGTTTTCAAAAGTAGATGTAAGTAGAGCTGGGTGGTGGGTACATGGTAGTCTATTATGGTAGATTAATGATCACAAAATCTGACACTCCTATCAGGAGATAGGCCCTATGTCCTATTGAATCTGGGCAGATTTTTCTGATTGATTTGATCAACAGAATATGAAGAAAATGATGCTGTGCTAGTTACTTGGCCCAGGCCTTAAGCAACAAGCAGCTTCCATTTCTGCCTCATCTACTTCCTACCAGCCATGCTGTGAGGAAGCCCAAGCAGTCTTTATAAAGAGACCCACATGCAGAAGGAACAAAATACCTGCCCAGAAATCCCAACTGATTTCCAGGCAACAGCTGGCACTAACTTGCCTGTCATATGAGCAAGTTCATATGAGTTGAACTATCCCAGCTGATGACAGAGCAGAGATCAGCTGTCCTTTCTCAGTCTTGCCTGAATTACACAGACTCGTGAGCAAAATAAATGATTGTTGTTGTTTTAAACAACTGAATTTTGAGGTGATTTGTTATGCAGCAATGGATGACCCAAACATTCATTATATTATTATCTCTATTTTTATGTATGTATTAAAAAAAATCCTGTAATAAAAAATGTTTTAACTGGGTACAGAAGCAAAACAGCATGGTGTGACCTGGTATTTGAGCCCTAGAAGGCAATGTTCCTCAGAGTGGTCTGAGAACCAATTGCATCAGCATTCCCATGGGTTGCTTACAAAATTGACTACTGGACCCAACTTCAGACCCAGTGAGTCAGAATTTCTCAGAAAGGAAAAAGAATATGCATTTTCTCAGGTGTTGCCTGGTGTTTTTGTCTGTTTCTTTTGCTTATAATGGAATATCTGAAACTCGGTAATTTGTAAAGAAACAATAGTTATTGCTTACAGTTTCAGAGGCTGAGAAGTCCAAAGACCAGGGAACACATCTGGTAAGGGCTTTTTCCTGGTGGTGATTCTCTATACTGACACTGGTTATCACATGGGCAAATGACTTGAGCAAGAGAAAGCTAAGCCTCTTGCTTGCTCTTCTCATAAAGCACTCAGACCATGCCCATTACTCCATGAAAGGATCGATCCATCACAAGGGCACAATCCTCCCAATCTAATCATCTCTTAAAGGCCCCACCTTTCAATCATCATAATAGGATTTCCCATCCTCAACATTGTTACAGTGGGGGTTAATACATGAACCTTTAAAGGACAAAATTCAACCCATAGCACCTGGGAATTCTGATATCCCTTAAAGTTTGAGAAACACTGGATTAGAACCATGCTTCTCAACCTTGGCTTCACAGTGTAATTGGCTAGGGAATGGTACAAAGTACTGGTGCCTGGGTCCCAGCCCCAGGGTTAATGATATAATGGTTTGAGGCACGCCTGAGCCCTGGGATTTTTCAAAGCTCTCCAGATGATTCTATCATGCAGCCAAGGCTGAGAACTACTGAGCAGGGTGGGTAGGATCGGAGAGCTGCAGAAGTCAGTTGTCACTATATACATGAAGAAGAGGACTACAGAGACAGAGACGATCAGCCTGCTAGAGAAGATCACTTGTGAGCATGCAGGACTCAGAAGAGCAACCGAGATTCAGTGTGAGACTGTGTGACAGGGACTAAATTCATGATTACGAAGTAGAAAATGGGAAACCATCAGAGGAAACTCTACATCCGTAATTTTGAACTAATGGGAAATGAAGGTACCAAAGCACGAACTCAAATTTCCCTTCACAATTGAGCAGAAAATAGATGTTTTTCTGCTGAGAGGAATTCTGATTTCCATTTCCATTTCAAAATTATTTCTATCTCCACTTTAATTTTTCATTTCTCTCTTGCTATTGCCAAAGTATTCCTGAGCATAACTTCACATTTGGGCCTCTGATTTCAAGGGGGGTGGTGAGATATTAAACAAGTGAGACTGCGGGGAGGGTTGCTAGGTACCAGGAGCTTGCAAGAAGCTTCCAACAGATTACACAAGGCCAGCAACATGCACAAACGTGATGGGCCACAAATTATGAATGCATGAGTATTCTGAGCTCTTCCTCTTCCCCCACTGCTGAAGATACTTCTGCATTTGTCTGCTTGATTTCAATCCTCTCCTCCCCTCCAGCACCCCCATCCCCAAAACTGAAGTGAATCTGGGTGAACTGGAAGGATGAAAGAGATACCAGAAAACAGCACTGGCTGTTCATCAAGAGTGTTTCACTCTGACATGAGAGAATTAGGAGAGAAAAAGGGTGCAGCTCAGTGCCGCTGTGGATTATGAAAAGAAGCCCTTCTGATATTTGTGGAGAAATCTAAATAAGAGGCTCGTGTTGCTTTTTAAGTACTTTTTTTGCTCCTTGAATGCATCACCCACCCCAAGACTGACCCCACATATGTAAGCATTGCATAAATATGAACCTGGTTTTGGAAGTTGCAATGCTACCCTAGAGACTTTCTGCTTTTCGTATAAATTAGATGCAGAGTTCTTGGGCCAACATCCCATCTTTTCACCATTTATACCCACTTTTATAAATAAGCTGCCAAGAATTACCATATACATAACATGCGAGTTCTTGTTACTCTATTGCAGATGGAATCTCAAATCTAAAGTATCCTACAAATACTTATATGAGAGAAGCAAGAAAAAAATTTCTCCTCGGTCATTACTAACACAGACCACTATTTATATTGTATAAACCCAATCTCTCTGAGGAAGAACTACCTCTCATTTGCATCAAAATAACTGGGCAAGGGTGTTAGTGGGAAATGGTGCTCCTGGGGGCAGAGATGGCTTATGTTCCCCAAATATTTGTGGGCCCTCCTACACTTCCCCACCTCCTTGCAGTTGGGTTGGGGACACACAATTAGACTTGGCAGTGAACTTCAAGTAGAAGGGATGTTTTTGTCGCTTCTAAGTCTGTGCATTTCAGAGCCCACATGTTTCCTCTATACCTCTCTTCCCTTTCCACAGTGACCTGGAAGCTGTATGATGCAGATGGCATCACTATAAGAGAGAGGCCACCAGATTCTGAAGTCACTGTTTGGACTGCCAAGGGGATGCTGCCTCAGGCTGTGATATCAGTGACAAGTACACTTTTGTTAAGCCACCAAGAGCTTGAGGTTTATTTGTTACTGCAGCATAACCTAGCTTTACTCTGACGAATTCAGTCCCTGGAGGAAATGGGGACGAGACTTTGTTATCCTTCAAATTTTCCTACTGGAAAATTGTGTAGAGGGAGGAAAACCTGCAGTTACTCCTGTAGAAGTCAACTGGAGAAGGCTACCTTCCTGTTTGGCAGGAGCTATAAGCACAATGAAATACAAACATTATGAAGCAGGATAATTTTGCATCCAGATTCTGTGAGATCCCCACTGATCCCCTGACTCATACCTTTTGTGACAAACTTTTCAGTAAACCTTACTATATTTAGCTGTGGTGGAGCTCTGGGCAGAATTCTGTGCTGAATTTGAGAAAGATGTGGCAATACCTTCAAAAAAGCCAGTCTTGATCTGCATAACAACTGCAACGCTGTCTTCCCACTTACCCAGTGGATGCTGAAGACTTTCTGTAAAGTGTGCTACCTGGGAGATGGCCCTTGTCCTCGGAGATCTTTTGCTGGAGGCTGGCTGATTTAAAGAAAAACTGACCTCTTAGGTTTAGGCTCTCAGAATTTAGAATAGTGCTATTAGCTTTAGACAAAAGGACATTTTTTTTCATTTTTACATAAGTAATAATGAGCAGCAAATTAAACAAGATTGGAATCTCAGAAATAGAGCCTTTTTTTACTTAAGACTAAGAACTTAAACACCCAACATGATCATATTTTTGAAGCCCCAGTTGGACAATGTATATGGAAGTGCTTTACAAACCATTTGTTCTGGGTACTATTTGTAGACATGCTCTCTCGCTTGGTTTTAGAGAAATAGAGAATAGAGAAATAGAAATAGAGAATAATCATCTTATTTTTAAAAGACTATTTAACCCCAATGAAAATTTAGACTTATTCTCATGTAGCAGAATTATTCTCATGAGCTGCCTCATAGGTGCCCTTATCCTTAACTAACAGAGCTGGGGACATCCCCTCACGGCCTATTTCTGTTTTCAACAGTTTGTAATCTGGTTATCATGTGAGTTTTATTTTTTTTAAGCACCAAAATCCAGTATTTAGCCCGTGGGTTTTTTTATTACCATCTAAGGAGTCCTGGCAGACTGGAGCCATTTTTCCCTCTGACAGACCTTTAAATGATTCTTCATGCTTTTGTCACATAATTAAAATTAGATTACTTCAAATCCCTGCTGGCTGGCCTGAGTGGGGGCCCTGGTAAAGCCTGCAGCTGGCCCAGGGGCCTTTGAAAAGAGGAATACGGTCCAAACACACTCAGCGACTGCTTACCCTGCCCCCCACCTCTAAGTCATTGTGCTCTTTGCCAGTTAGACAAGATTTACCCCGAGTTTGTCAATGGCTGCTTATTTCCTAAGGGCTGGGTTTTCCATTCTATAAAGATCATGGAGTCAGAGATGGGTAAGTTTGCTTCTAAGAAGCTGAAGCTGTTTTAGCTCCCCATTTCCAGGACCCAGAGAGCTCACTTTTTGGTGGTGTACTTGTGGGTCAGCTGAAATGGACCACCAGAGATAGCAGAAAGATCTAGAGCTGAGCACGTGTGTTGTGGTGCATGTTTGCTTCCAAATAATTGTTTGGTTTCTCAGCCATGGCTGAATTCAAAATCCCCCTTCTCTTTTCTCTGGATGTTTCTCCTTTAAATCTCCCGAGCCCTCTGCCAATAGGACACTCACTCCCTGGCTGGGTTCCTAAGGGCAGCCTAACTCGGGCTTCACGCTGAGCAGAGAGAGCTCTCTTGCTGTAGACCGCACACAGCAACCATCACAGCACACCTAACCCAGCCGAATTTTCAATATCTGCCTCTTCCCTCTCCTTCTCAATTTCCCTGAAAGCACAAAGGCAGGACTAGTAAAGTTAGTGCTAGTATCTGTCAAGGAATCTCTGCTCTCTCCACTAAGAGGACCGCTCTTATCAGTCCCTCTTTGCTTTTTCTTGGCCAAATGCCTCCTTCCCAATCTTCCCCTGGGTCATTTCTACTCGTTTGCTGTCTGTCTGCCTTTCACCCATCCACTTTATTACACAGCCCAGCTGCAGAGGAGAGGATTTGAGTTCGATCAGATGTGGGCTAGACTCCTGAGATAGAAACTTGTTAGCGCTGTTGCCTTGACCAAGTGACTTAACCTCTCTGATCTTTATTTCCTTACTCTAAAATTAGGAATAATGTCCATCTTAAGTGACTGTGGGAAGGATTAGGAATAATAAAGGCCTGGCCTATAGGAAGTGCTTTAACCCGGCTTCTCAACAGAGCAATTGTACTCTTATGCTTAGTTATTAAACTCTGCCTTCCCTCTTTCTGTAAAAGGCAGTTAATTTTCCTCATCTGTTTATTACTGAATCCTTCACAATACGATGGATCTCCTTTAATTCTCTAAAAAAAAGATAGCCATCACCAAAATATCTGCCAAGAAGCTTTAATTGCCCTGTTGAGTATGTGAGGGTGTGTGTGTGTACCTAACACTTACTAAGAACAGTTATCCCTCGGTATTCATGGGTGGATTGGTTCCAGGACCCCCCTCAGATACCAAAATCCTTGGATGCTAAAGTTCCTGAT
>NW_007737253.1:26460-27438 GCF_000696425.1 Galeopterus variegatus | reverse complement strand
ATGTAAATGCTATGTAAATAGTTGTTATACTGTATGGTTTTTATTTGTATTATTTTTTATTATCATGTTGTTATTTTTTGTATTTTTTTGTTTTTTTCCAAGTATGTTTGATCCACAGTTGGTTGGATCCAAGGATACAGAGCCCATGGCTATGGGGTGCTGACCATACTTGCGATGTACCAGGCAGTGTGGTCTGTGATAAGCACTCTGCATGCATTCTCATATTTGAGGTAGCTTCTGTGACATCTCCATGTAGCAGTAAGGAAGTCAAGGCTTCAGGGTTGAAAGTTGCCTGAAGCCACACAGTTAGCAACTGGCAAAACTGGAATTTAAGTCTAAACGGTCCAGTTCTGGAGCCTGCACTCTATGCCTTTTTCTCTAGGAGCTTGGTACAGAAGTAAGAACTTAGAGGGTTTTCTAGAAAAAAGAATACAAATGTTCCTGCAAACCTTGAGACATCCTTTTTAGGTCCTATTTCCACCAGCCCTGCTCTACCTCTCGAGATCCTCTGAGCCAGTAGATCCCAACCAAGAGTGATGTTGTCCCCAGGGGGGGGACATTTGACCTTGTCTGGTGATATTTTTCATTGTCACAGCTGGGAGAAGGGTGGGATACTACTGATATCTAGTGGGCAAAAGCCAGGGATGCTACTCAGCATCCTACAATGCACAGGACAGTCTCCCCATCCCCACCCCCCAAAAGAATGTTCCAGCCCAAAGTGCCAATGGTGTTGATTTGGAGAAAATCTGCTCTAGATCTATGAACTATCTTCAATCCTTCAATCCCTTCCCACAAAAGGTGGTGGGGGTGGGGATGGAATAGGGAAACCCATTACTCATTTTTCCTGCACTACCATCTGGCACGAAGCTTTACAGCCATCTAACTTATACAATGACATCTTCGGGAGGTTAGGATTCAAGAGCAATAAATGTTGAGATTTTATTTAAAACATTTAGAAAACAGTGCTCAAGTGTTTAA
>NW_007737253.1:21729-26059 GCF_000696425.1 Galeopterus variegatus | reverse complement strand
ACCAAGCAGTGAAACTGTGTGGTATAAAAAGGAAGGGAGATTGGGAGAAACTGAATGAAGGATATACAGGATTTTCTCTCTCTCTCTCTCTCTCTCTTTCTCTCTCTCTCTCTCCCCCTCCTCCCCTTCTTTCTTTCTTTCTTACAACTGCATGTGGATCTGCCATGGTCTCAAAATGTTAAAAGTTTAATTTTAAAAAAGGAAGGGAGAAAGATAAAGGAAAGAAAGAAAGAAAAGAGGAAACATGTATGACTTTTATCTTTTGCTTTTTAAAATTATTTTCTATTTGTGGCAACTTCCTATCAGTCATGTTTGTTTTTGATACTTATTTTCAGGATAAAGTTATGATGTGTGCTAAGCCCTTGGGAAGAGCACGAATGTGCAAGCAAAAGAGCAACTGCTCTGGGCTGGGCAAGGCCAACTTATCCATTAGGCACAGTAGGAATGGGGCCCGTGGAAATGTTTTAATCTTACTTTCTTTTAAAATCAGAAGAAAAAATAAATATAATAATATTAAGTTATAATTTAATTATATTTTATCTTGAATATAAATGATAATCTTCATAATAATGAATCTAGCCGAGATTATATTCATCTTTAAACCAATGTAGTCATAAAATATCATTTTAAACATTCTTTTAGAGGAAAGGGCTCATGAAGGGGTTCGACACTCAACTGGGTATTAAAGGACAGGAAGAACTTTCCAGCATTGCCAAAAAATGAGCTGCTCTACATCCTTAAAATGTCTAGACAACAAATGCTTACCTGTTGAAGTCAGAACAGTCATTTTTACTTGAACCATCTCATGCGGAAGGGAATGCAAGGTATCCAACACTTTGCTACCTTCTTAAAAGGGGCATCATTTAAGTTTTCCTTGAGGTTCAAGGTTAACATTTACGGTGCAACCACGTTGCCTGTTTCTGCCTCTTGCAGCCAAGCTCTTGGTCTCTCCGTTGCCCCCACTCCTCCTGCCCCTGGTGTGTTTGCCTCTTACCACTCCCCACCCGCTTCTCGTTTGCTGCTTCTGGTCTGTTCTTTATGTCAGTAAGACACCTAACCTGGCTAAGATTGTAAATGGAGTCACTAAGCCCTGAATGACGACCCGGGAGACTCGGAAGGTTTATACTCTTCAGACTCTGGTTAACAATTTCAGTGGCTGTTACCTTTGGGTTTCTTATAATCTAGGCAAGGAAACAAGGCAAACTGTGAAACGATTAGAGAAGCATATAAGAAAGGCTAGAATTAAACACCTCCACAATAAACATCATGACAGATCAGAAAAGGGAGTAAAATAGGAAATCGATCTTCAGTAGCAAACGAAGAAAGGCACAGCAGGCAAAGATAACAGCCTGGGAGAACACAGACCATGTCCCAGCTCTGCCACTCACTTGCCGTGTGACCTTGAGTAAATTATGTAGCCTCTTGTGCCTCAGCCTTCTCATCTGTAAAATGGGGGTGATAGTACTATGTCATTTATGCTATTTTATGAGAGTTAAATGAATGCATGCTTGTGAAGTTCTTAAATTAGTGCTCAGCATATCACAAGTGCTCTTATGTGTTTGTTAAACAGTTGTGAAGACACAGGGGCTGATTTTGTTAGTTAACACAGAACAAAGAAGGAAAGGGAGATTGGGGTGAGAAGCAAGCTTTCCAGCCAAGTCAGAATGAAGTCCCTGAATCCCATATTGCTGAGCAGGTTTGCACTTCCACACCTGACTGCTCAGGGCATCTGCTGTTTCTCTGAGTCCAGGATCAGGCTGGGTCCATCTCTCAGTCCTCCCTGAGAAGTAAATATTCATCCCTTTCTGAAAGGCCACATATCCTCATATTCCGTCTTCAGACAGCCCTTTGTCTTGGGTGTCTGGAAGGAACTCAAGAAGATGTTCTTAGACAATTGTTGCTGTCCTTAACTGCACCATGACAGATCTTGGCATATATATATGTTTCTATATGTATGCACCTATGTATATAAGGAAATGATTTGAGGCCACTAGATGTTTGTGAAATGGTGCCAACCATCTGCCAAAGACTGGACTAACACCTCATGCTTGCAAAATCATCTTTATGACATGCATATTGCTCTAGCACCAGTGCATGACACTTGGATCGGTTCTGCAGGTGCCCACTGCAGTGTTAGCCATGTCCCTGGCCATAACAGGTCACCACAATCACCTCAGGACTTATTTCCCTGCCCTGTTGATATTTCTTTTATCAGCACCGAGGGCTGGCAGGTGTGAGTAAGTAGAAATGGTCTGGGGTGTTATCGAAGCTCAGGGACACTTCCTGAGTGGACATGGTGGGTGGCCTGGTTTCCATCAGTCTTTTGGGGCTTCTGAACTGGTTGGGTGGCCGGCCCACCACAGCTGAGTCTGCAAGGCAGCCCCAAGTCAATGAGAGGTGTGGATGCAAGGAGCAGGACTCTGTCATTCATCATCTTGCTGTGTCCATCTTAAAATATCATACCGACATCTATCCTCAAATTAAATGGCAGAAGCCAGTGATAAGGTGTAGGCAGGAGCCTGATCACATTTTGGAATAGGTTTCTTGGCATGTAGGTATGGGGGATATCTTTGATGCCCATTTAAGCCCTCATAGCATGTCGCTTGGCTTTGCCCATTGCTGTGGCAGCCAGCTGTAGCCTGGTACACTAGTCCCAGCAGATTGTCCTTTCTCCTGCACACTGCCATGAGCTCTCCAGTACTGCTTGCTGGAACACCTGCAGAAACCACAGAGTCTTTCTGCCACATGTATAGGCCTGGGGCTGGGATGGGAGGGAGTCAACACCTTTGCTCAAGGACTTCCCTTCAGGAAGGTAAGCCAAGGAATAATAACTCCTCCTTCTCTTGTGGATAATCCTCAAGTACATTTCAGGTTTCTCAGAGAGTTGCAGTGAGCTAGATCCCCAGCTGACAACAGGAGTAACCAGCTCAATTACACTCTCTTGAGGTGGCTTCCCTTCTTTTTCTGTTTCTCTCCCCAGTGCCCTCTCCCCTACTCCTGTTCCTCGGGCTCATTTCCTTAAGTTTACTAGCTGCACGCAGGCCCTGGTCTCAGGCCATGCTCTTCCAGGCTAAGACAGTAGGGATGACCATGAAAGCAGTATGGAATAAACACTCCATGGCCCTTAGCCAAGGCCCACAGTGACGTTATCACACAGGGTCACCAAAGAGGGAAATTGATGACAACACCCTGTGCATTATGCTAATGTGTGCGTGCTGCTAACAGTATCAGTAACAACTGAGTGTCCACAAATTGCAGGCTTGCAAAATTCAAGTGAGTCCGGCAAAAGGAGAAGGGCACTCAAAATTGTTCCAAAATAGGTAAGAGGAATATTTCCATGATTAGGGAAGAGGAAATTTAGCATATCCCTCTTATTATTGAGTTTAATAGGGTTTCTCCTTCCGAACTAAAATGTTATTAAAATGTGTTGGTGCCCTTCAGAAGGAATTCTCAATTTAATTCCCTGAATTTCGTTTCTCAGTGGAAAACTGCCTAGATTCACACAGTCATCTGCAAACATTCACACATGTGTGTGTGTAGGAACACCCACAGGGAACCATGACGTGTCCTCATCTAATGTCATCAGAGAAAATAACTATCGTAATGAAAAGGAATATGAGGGTACTTCCAAAAGTTCGTGGAAACTAGAATAAAAAGATAATAGATAATACTAATCTTTCCATGAACTTTTTGAAGCACCTTCTTATTACAAGGACATCTGGCAGAAACCAATATTCCTATTTTTGAGTGATATATTTGAGTTTCAGTTTTTTAATTGTCAACAGTGTTGACCCACAAACATCTTTGAAACAGACGCTAAAAGAACTGTGACAAGAAGATTATTTTAAATTCTTTTAACTTTTGACCCAAGAAAGAAAGAAATGAGCCAGAGGTGAAAAGGCAATAAAGGTGATGAGATAAGGATAGAAGAGGGGCCAGAAAACCAGTGAACAGCTCTGAAAACTAAAAAAAAAAAAAAGGCAAAAAAACCCCCAACAACCCCAAAATACACTGGGAGGGGGAGCATGGGAGTCAGGAGACTGTACATCAAACGTCTAATTTCCTAACTTAGACCTGGGACTGGGAATTCACAATAAGCTGCTTCTTCTGTGGTATAAAAATATCAAGTTCCAAAAACATAATCTATTCTAGAATTTCTTTCCATTTCAGTTACTTGTTTTAAAACATTATTTAAAAACAAAAAAAAGCTCCTCCATATAAGCTTTTATCCTTATCGGATTATTTGTCACCTGCAGGAACTCTGAGAGAATGAGACAAGTAAATTTTGATCTTTTTGACCATTAGCTGGAAGGTGGGAGCACAGATCTGG
>NW_007737253.1:15366-21567 GCF_000696425.1 Galeopterus variegatus | reverse complement strand
AAAAAAAAGATAAGTTAACTGTATAAAAATAAAAAATTCTGCATGGTAAAGGAAAAAATATTAAAAATTCCAGACAACAGACAAACAGAAAAATATTTATAATTCATATCACAGACATTGAGATAATCTAAATATATGAAGACTTACAAGTGATTCTTAAACACATAAAAAGATGCTCACTCATACTAAAGGAAAGGCAAACTAAATCCATAAAGAGATATAGCTTGGCAGCTATTGATGAAAAGGTTACAGGACTTCTCAAACCTTACATGCATAAAAACCACCTGAAGATATTACTAACCTGCAGCTTCTGATTGAGCAGGCCTGGAGCTGGTGCCTAATCTGCATTTCGAACAAGCTCCGGGGTAAAGCTGCTGCTGGCCAGCCAACACCATTTTGCATAGCATGCATTGCTGGTGGGCATGTAAATTTATATTATCTCTCTGGAGGACAATTTGGTAACATCTTTCAAAATAAATAGTACACATCTTTGTTAGCAATTCCACTTTAGTAATGATCTTATGATATATTCATATATATGGAAAATTACGTGTGAACAAGGACATTTACTGTGACATTATTAATAATAGCCAGAAAACTGAATCAATATGAATATCCTTCAATAGGGGACTGTTTAAATACATTATCCATACAACTGAATAAGCAGATAGGAGAAAGAATAATGCTGACTGAGGTGGAAAAATCTCCAAGCTATTTTAATATTATAAAAAAGGTTCAGAATAGTGGGTACAGAAAATCCACATACATTTGTGCCTGTGTGTATGTGTGTAATTGTTTTATCGAATGGTCTGAAGACATAATTTTTTTTTTCTTCCCCAATACCTGTTTAAACCTTCCCTTGCCCCACATGAAGTCTCAAACAGATTCGATGACTTTTTCAGACACCCATGGATAACATCCGCATGTGCGCACGCAGCCAGTGAAGTGCTGTTTGCTTCCAGTGAAGCTCTTTCTATCTGCTCTGCCCTGCTTCAGGCCACAGCCTCCTGCCCTTGGATTACTCACATACCAGTCATCAGGCATTGTCCATGTGCCCCTCAAACTCCAGGAGACACACACCGAGCTCGCCAAGTACACTCCTTGAAGCCCCCTCTCAGGTTTGAGGAGCGGTAGAAACTTCTGTCTTGTTTAAGCTGCTATTTCTGGAGTCCCTGCTACTTGCTCCATTTAACAGATGCAGGTAGAGATCCTGTTGATACAGACCCTAATATTAGAGGCCACAAACTGGCAGCAGAGATATTTTGTTGCACCCTCAGAGTATTGGTCAACAATCCCAAATGTGAAGATTTTACATAAACCTCCAGATTTCTGAAAATTGAAAGATCTGCCAACATAGGGCCTGCACTCTTTCATTGTAATATTTGGCTGGAGCTGAGCAATGCTTGTGCCTTTTAGTGACACCCCCCCCTGGGATCCAATGTTCCCACCACTCCCTGTTGTCTTGGGTCCACTTATGATTACCCTGGCACCGTAGCTGGTCTTTCTTCTACCCTCCTGTTTCTTCCATTGGTGTACATTTGAGTTTGTGACCCCTCCCCTAGCCATAGAGAGCATTAATAATGGAGCAGGGCACAACTGTGCAGTCTTCAGAATGTCCTAGTACTTCTTTCAAACAACCCCCACCCCATTTTAATTCCTCTTCCCTCTCTCCAGATCTAAGAAGTGTTCTCTCACTGCCCCAAGTTCTACTGTTTCCTGAAAGAAAGAAATGTCATTATCTGATTTACACTAAACTGTGAGTGATTTAATATGTCCTTTGGGGAAAAAATAGGTGGGAGTTGTTTAACCTTTCCAAATGGTGAAATTACAGCTGTTTTGTCACTTGGATGAATGAGACATTTTGCAGGGAGGAGACTCTTTTCAAAGACCCTTCAAACTGTCTTGTGGACAATTACTCTTCCTCCACTTTTTTCTTTTTTTTTTTTGTCTTTTTTCGCAGGAGGAGACTCTTTTCAAAGACCCTTCAAACTGTCTTGTGGACAATTACTCTTCCTCCACTTTGTGTCAGCCAGCTAACATCTTTGCCAAAATGATCAGAACAGCTGTTCCTTTTTGCTTTTCAGGCTAGTGGTTTTCCAGGGAATCCCTCCCCTAGTTTGGTTCTTCCTGGGAGAAGAATTTATATAATTTGTTCCTATTCTGGGATGGGGTGCCCTGTGTGTTTTAGCCTACCAGAAGCTTAATATGTACTAACAATGCAGTGTGGCTACAAAAAAAGAAAACTTGGACATAAGCTTAGCCACATCCATACATGGAGAAAGCACAGGAAGTAGCTTCACTGTGTTCTGAAATCTTACCCTTCATCTGTGGATTTTCACAGATCGTTCTGGGAGTCCACATTTTGAAAAGAATACTGGTGAGTCAAGAGTGTTCTGAGAAAAGAAACCAGGAGAAGAGAGAGGTTGGAACCAAGCTAACAATAAGAGAAGACTGAAGAACTCAATGGCTTCCTTCAAAGGTCTGAAAGGCTGTCACAAAGAGGAGAAACCACATGGGTTAGGGCTCTATTGTGACAAAGAACAAACCAAGACCAATGGATGGAAGTTAAGGGATGAGAGTGGGAGGAGATTTTGGCTCAGGGAATAAATTTAAGAGCTACTAGATAGAGATTGGAGGAAAATGACTTTCCTTTTCACTAAAAATATCCTGAGAGGCTGTGTGACCATCTGTTTGGAATGCTATAGAAAGAATCCTTACTCTGGTTGGTGGCCTGATTTGATTTCTGTTGGGATTCTTCAGACTGCATTCCACATTTGTATAATTCTGCTTGCATGTCGTCAAGAACATATAATCTACAAATGCAGAATGATGTCTCTACCTTCTCCATTTGAACTTGGGTATAATCATTTAGGTCCAATTACATCAACGTTCTCTTTCAGACCTAGCATCTATATACCTGAAATCAGTGATTTTGCAGTTTTGTCTTTATGCCCCTTTGATGTGCATACTTTGTATTCTTTGTTGTCAGTAAGCATGTAAAATAGATTTTCACTCAGCAGGGTTTTTTTTAATTGCTCTTGCAAAGAAAATGACGTGGCCAATTGTTTATTCCATGGATAGCCTTTTTCTGTCCCCAGAATGTGGCCAACATATCGATGACTCACATTCACAGGACAGAAGGATTGTTCTGGCTTATGCTTTTACTTCTTTTTGCCAATTGGAGAGTTATTTATAAACATTTATTGATTTGGATTCATAAACCAAAGTGAAAAAAAAAAAAATCTTGCCATGCTGGTTGCTATGGTAACTAGCATTTCACACATGCGTTCACCAGCAGCGGTGTCTCAGAACAGAAACCCACAGCTTACCTGTAGCTTCCAACCACATATTTACTCCTTTTGCATTTTTAACTGAAAATCGGTGATTTCCTCCATGAGGACCAAGTGATAGCATTGTTTTGAGGCAGAAAAAAAATTTTTTTTTGCTTTATTCCTGGTATGATTCCTGTACTTCTCTTGTAGGTAGTTTTCCAGACAGATAAGAGATTCCAGCACAAGTTCAGCTGTCTGCCATGAGTTGAGGGTGTGATATGGAAAAAACCTGGGTTCTAGCCTTTGTCTTCAACAAACTTACATTATAGCTGGAATCTAGGAGCACTAATATAAAGCAGCAAGCAGGCAACACAAGAAAAAATGTAGTTAAGTGCTAAACAATGCCATGTAGACAATAATAAAAGCAAAGTATGCTGGGTAGAGAACAGGCTTCAGAAAGAGATGGAACTACTTTGAACTGTGTGCTCTTGAGTAAATTAATTCATTTTTTTTTTTTGTAATTCACCGAAATGAGAACATATCAGCCCATAGGGTTGTTTTAAGAATTAAGTAAGAGAATTATATAAAATGCCTAGGATAATGTCAGACCCATAGCAAACAATTAATGGGAATTATTATATGTGTGTTGGGATCATTTTTTGACATAATAAGTTATGTCTCATTTTTATCAGACGATCCTGGTTTTATGGGGGACCAAAGCTTGTACAACTTTTTGGCCTTATTTTTAAAATGTAATAAAGACGTGAATATAAATTCAGATACTACAGAAAAACCACAAACTCAAAACTTAAGAAGCAAACAAAATCTACAAATATAACATACTATTCCATTATTTAATTGCATAGCACATCTTTCCAATGTTTCTTCCTATAGGTTCTGACTATATACTCTTTGATTGCTTCTTCATGTGACAGTGATTTTGTAACATTTTCTATAGAGCAAATAGAAAGATAATTCAGTCATTCTTCTAGCAGCGTTCACTGAAATTTGCTTTTTATTATTGATAGTTGGGACGTATAAAACATATGACTTCACATACAGTTTTGCTTGCTATTTATAGTATTGCTACAGGCTTATGCATTCCAAACAGGAATTTTGGCAAATTCTATTTCATGATTGCCATAAAATAGGACAAAAAAAACAGTGCATTATAATTCTATAAGCTGCATCATAGAATATATTCCAGAAATAACTTCTGTTTTGACTAGGCATCCATGAGATTCAAATATTTGGCTTACATTTCTTACATTTGGTGATCGGAAGAATTTTCCACAGACAACCTTCTGCCTTCATGCATTTCAAACCTTGTTTCTCTTTCACCATGTATGTATTTCTGGTTCCAGGAGGGAGACATTCATACCTTAATTGACCTCGGGCCCTACCCAGGCAGTCAGCAGGGCGAGCAGCAGGAAGATTCCTAGAAGCCATTCCCACACCAGAACGGCCATCAATAACCTAACAATGTATAGAAGTGACTGTGTACCACGTAAACTTATTCTACTAAATATAAACTAAATGTTTTACTAACTTAACTTCCCCTAAGCGGGATCCCCAAGATGCCCACGGCCACTTATCACCACCCAACAGTAGGAGAAAGAAAGAGTTGTCTTCTCAATTGTAGTTAGAATATCTTATTTTTGCTTATTTTGCAATGGCCACATGAATATATTGCTAGGGCCCCTCCCAGGGTCTTAGAAAGGGCCAACACGTGTGAGGGGTCCTAAAGATTAAGCTTCTTTACCTTCATGAAAATGCCTTCAGCTCTTTCTTCTTTCAGGCAAAGTCAGAGAAGGCTTGACGAGCCCCAACTCTGGAGGACGTTGAAGGGCAGGCAGAGATAGATAAAGGGGTGAAAGGCTTTTGGCAGGAGAGAGACGAAATGAAAGCATTTAAAAATACAGGTTTGGGGCCAGCCTGGTGGTGCACTGGAGAGTGCGTTTCGCTCCCGCCAAGGGTTCAGATCCCATATGGAAACCAGTTCCTGCTCACTGGCTGAGCGCGGTGCGGGCGCAACACCGAGGGTTGTGATCCCATTACCGGTCAGTAAAAAAGACAAAAAAAGGAAAAAAAAAATACAGGTTTGAATGAATGCCTACTGAGCCTTACGTATTTGTAGAAGCCTAAAGAAAAGCATATAAAGGAGTTCCCCCTTATCCATGGGGTATATGTTCCAAGATTCCCAGTGAATGCCTGAAATCTTGGATATAACCAAATCCTATACAAGGGTACTTCAAAAAGTTCATGGAAAAATAGAATTGAAAGGTAATATGAATCTTTCCTCATACTTTTTGAAGTACTCTTGTACATACCATGTTTTTTTTTATACATACATACCTATGATAAAGTTTAATTTATAAATTAGGCACAGTCATAGATCAATAACAGTAAATAATAATAAAATAGAACAATTAAGCAAAATAAGCATTAGCTGAACACAAGCACTGTGACAGTGGGTCTGATAACAAATGGCCGGGTAGCCTGTACAGTATGGATATGCTGGACAAAGGGACAATTCACATCCCACGTGGGATGGAGCAGGGCAACGTAAGATTTCATCATGCTACTCAGAATGGCGTGCAATTTAAAACTTATGAATTGTTTACTTCTGGAATTTTCCATTTAATATTTTCAGAGTGCAGTTAACCATGAGTAACTGAAAAGATGGAAGGCAAAATTGTGGATAAGGGGGGACTACCGTAGATCTCATCAAGAGGCAGAACTCAACGAGGCAGAAGGAGCCTAGACATTAGGACTAGGGTAGTTCTATCTTCTGAGGATATGCTGTTCTGGGTGAATGGTGAGTCTGAATTCAGTTGAAATGCCCTTATGTCTTCCATTGGAGAACAATCTATGAGGCCACAAACACAGGGGTAGTAAAGAAAAACAAATTGTGGCAAACAGTCCTGTC
>NW_007737253.1:12443-15245 GCF_000696425.1 Galeopterus variegatus | reverse complement strand
AGTACACAGATTCCACCAGAATTTTAATCAACATCTTGACTTGTCTCAGAAGTTAAGATGTGAATGACAGAGGCCAGAGAGAACTCCTGCTCTTGTGACTAGTCCCTTCCACATTCACTGATGTCTCTCAACTGTCATCCAGGGTATCTGAGCTTGTCGGACAGATCACTGCCTTACCTCCTGAGGATTACCAGGCATCGAGCAGAGGAAAAAGCAGAGTTAGCTATGGACCGCCTCATTACAAGGGGAAAAGGGGAGAGAAATAAGAAATGGGCCCACAAAAACAGGAGAGAATTAACCAGAATATCCTGCTGAGAAGGCCTTGTAATAAGAAAGCGAGGGCAGCAAATGCCTAGAATCATATTACGTTGAATATTGAAAGAAATATGGCCATATTTTGCACGCTAATTCAGTGAAGCAGAATATATGTATTTGATATGTTGGGCCAATATGCTTGGATTTTGAATTGTTTACTTATTTATTCAGTAACTATTGACTGAATGTCTGTAAACATTATTGTTGGTGAAGAAGAGAGCAACATTCCAGACAGGCAAGCCTTTTATTTCCATGGGAGCTCATATTTTAGTCAGAAGGAGAGGGGAAATTTAAAAAAAAATTTAAAGCGTAATAATTTCAGATACTAAGTTGCTATAAAAATATAAAAGGGGAAATAAGATAGAGTTGTGGCAAGGGAGGAAGAGGCCCAGCTGTCTTACCTTGGATGGCCAGGAAAAGTCTCTGTGAGGATAGGATGCATGAGCTGGAGATTAGAAGAAGTCGGCTGCCCCAACCACTAAAGCAAAGCATGCTTGACAGAGAGAGAACCAAGGACAAGACCCCTGAGGGTGGAGGAACAGAAAGAACAGAGTGGCTGAGTACAGTGGGCAAGGGGGTAGTGGTTATGGGATGAGGGCACAGAGACGGGTAGGAACCATCAGGTGATTCACAACATGGTAGACATGATAAGGAATTTGGATTTTCCTCCGAGTGCAATGGGAAATCCCTGATGGATTCCGAGAAGGGGAGTGACATGGTCTGACTGAAGTTTCTAAAAGATGATTTTGGCTATCAGGTGGGGAATGGAGCGTAGGGGTCAAGAGTAGGAGCTGGGCAACAGTTACAGTGGTGGTTACTGGAGTCATCCAGTCAATACATAATAGCAACATGGCCTAGGGTGGTATGGTAGAGTGGTTGCATGAATGGTTCCAATTAATGGCCTTCCAGTATCCAAGCCCTTTGGTCAATAATTTACAGTCCCTGTCCATTCTGACTCTAAGCTCTGAGCAAGGTAATGCCATTGAACACTTGTAAAGGGCCTATGCATTGGGGCTTGCTCTTGCATCACTAGTCTTGCTTGCTCTTAGAGCCCTGCTATGCCATGAGAACAGGCCTAGGATGCTACCTGCTGGAGGAGAGACCACATGGAGCAGAGCTGAGTCATCTCAGCTGAGGCCATCCTAGACCAGCCAGCCTCTAACCAACTCTCTGATTGAGTGGAGATACATGGGTAAGCCCAGCCAAGACCAACTGAGCCCAGTCCAGATCAGCAGAAATGTCCAGACAAACCAAGGGCAGGTGAATAATAATAACTGGTTGTTATTCAAACATTTTTAGGGTGCTTGTTATTCAGTGTTAAACAACTCATATAAATGAAAGAAAAGGTATGGAAAGAAAAGTTTGGATCTGGAATATATTTTGGAATTAGAGAAGACAGAACTATTGATCATTACAATATTTTTTTTCTATCCTCAAGCATATGTAATTCAATGTATAAAAGTGATTTCAATATAGCAAAAAAGCACATATTCTATTATTCTAATAAATGGCATTTTTAGTCACTAGTGTTTCCATCAGTTCCAGAAGTCCAGATCAAAGTAAAACCAAGAGCTCCATTGAATTCTGTGATACTCACTGAGTGGCCATGTGGAGACTTGTGGCAAGCTAAAGCTTTTATAATAAAACAAGTCTTTGAGGACTTGAGGGTATAGGAACCAAAAAATGGAAGAAGCACATAGAAGGGCAGGGCTTCTCTAAAAAAGAGAGCATCATTAAGATAGACACATCATTAAACACTTTAATTCATAGAAATTTGTCTATGGTTCTATGGAAGAGGTTTTGATTCATTTCTGTAAAGAATATCATTGGTATTTTGACAGGGATTGCGTTGAATTTGTAGATCCCTTTACATAGTGTGGACATTTTCACAATGTTAATTCTTCCAAAGCAAGAGAGTGGAATGTCTTTCCATCATTTTGTGTCCTCTTTAATTTCTTTCAGCCATGATTTGTACTTCTCATTGTAGAGACCTTTCACCTCCTTGGTTAAATTGATTCCTAGGTATTTTATTTGGGTGATTATTGTAAATGGGCTTGCTTTCTTGATTTTCCTGCTAGTTCATTACTGGAGTATAAAAATGCTACTGATTTTTGTGTGTTGACTTTGTAACCTGCAACTTTACTGAAATGGTTTATCAGCTCTAAGAGTTTTTGGGCACAGTCCTAAGGTTTTTCTACATATAAGATTATGTCATCTGCAAACAGGGACAGTTTGACTTCATCTTTTCTAATCTGGATGCCCTTTATTTCTTTCTCTTGTCTAATTGCTCTGGCTAGTACTTCCAGAACTATGTGGAATAGGAGTGGTGACAGTGGGCATCCCTGTCTTGTCCCGTTCTTGTCCTCATCTTTTTTCCCCAGGATGGTATTGGTGGTGAATTTTTCATACATAGCTTTTATTATGTTGAGATACTTTCCTTCTATTCCTAATTTGCTGAGAGTCTTTATTGTGAAGGGATGTTGAATT
>NW_007737253.1:0-11663 GCF_000696425.1 Galeopterus variegatus | reverse complement strand
TTTTTTTGATGTGTTGCTGTATTCTATTTGCTAAAATTTTATTGAAGATTTTTGCATCTATGTTCATCAAAGATATTGGCCTATAGTTTCTTTTTTTGTTGTATCTTCATCTGGTTTTGGTATCAGGGTGATGCTGGTCTCCTAAGATGAGTTTGGGAGAATGGTCTCTGCTTCAATATTTTGGAGTAGTTTGAGGAAAACTGGTATCAATTCCTTTTTACAGTTTGGGTAGAATTCAGCAGTAAAGCCATCTGGTCCCAGGCTTTACTTTGTTGGTAGACTGCTGATTACTGCTTCAATCTCATCGCTTGTTATTGAAACCTATTCAGGTTTTCTGTGTCTTCTTGGTTCAATCTTGGTAGTTTGTATGTGTCCAGAAACTTATTCACTTCCTCCAGGTTTTCAAATTTGTTTGTGTATAGTTGTTTGTAATAGTCTCTAATGATTCTTTGTATTTCTGTGATATATTGGTTGTAATGTCTGCTTTTTCCTGTCTAATTTTTGTTACTCAGGTCTTCTCTTTTCTTTTTTTAGGTAGCCTAACTAATGATTTGTCCATTTTGTTTATCTTCTCAAAAAACCAATTTTTCATTTCATTGATCTTTTGTATCATTTGGGGGGGTCTTTATTTCATTTAGATCTGCTCTTATCTTAATTATTTCTTTATGTCTACTAATTTGGGGATTGGATTGTTCTTGTTGTCTAATTCTTTGAGGTGTAGCGTTAGGTTCTTTATTTGAAATCTTTATATTCTTTTGATGTAAGCATTTATTGTGAGGTTTTGATCCAATATTGTCCCAAGTCAGTTATTCAAGAAAATGAATAAATTGAGCAAAAGACCTAGAAATCGGGACTCAACTTTATTTGTTGCTATGAAAGCCTGAGCAAAGTTGTATTTTTTGGATTCAGCCTGATCAAATCTTCTTGGATCAGTATGTGCCAGCAAAGAAGCCAATAAGGGCCGGCCCGGTGGCGCACTGCTATAGTGCGAAACAACACCTACTGGGAAAGGGAAGAAAGCCAGATTGGGCAGAAGGAGAAATTGAACTTGCAATGAAGTTGTAACAATGCCTGCAGTCAATCTCATGGAAAGGTATGAAGCTTGCATGGTTTTTTGGAGGTGGCGCTCACTGAGGCAAGGGACCTTGTACTTGCTCCAGACCAACAAGTCAGTTAGATGCAAGCTGACTCTGGAGATGAAAGTGACCTTGGTGAGGTGGTTCCGTTCTACCAAGAGCAATTACTGGGGAAGAATGCAGGTGTAGCCCTCAGCAGGCAGCATTCAAGAAGCTGGGGAACAAGTGTCTCAGTCCTGGAGGTAGAATCTGGGTGCTCACAGCAGTATCCACTACAATATGTCAAGCAAGTACATCAATGTTTTCCTGCCACCTCACTGTGAGGGAAGATATGGAAATTAATTCAGGTGTGACCATTGAGAATGCCTTTCTGTTATTAAAATGAGGTTAATGTTATGCAACGGTGAGTTGAAAAACTGAGAAGTGGGGAAGCAAAGGCAGAAAACATAAAGTTTGTTATGTGAGGTGAAGAGAAGGAGATAAGTTGGTAGGGACACAGAAGAAAGAAAGAGATGCAAAGAAGTTTTGTTTTGTTTTGTTTTTAATTATAGGGGGAGATTTGAGCATGTAAACAGAATGAAGGAAGAATTAAACAGTGATACTGAGAATATATAATAGAAAAAATAATTGAGAAAACAGCTACCCCAAAAAAGAGGCAGGTTAGAACTGAGAGTTCATGTAGAGTAGAGCCTTAGAGGGGGACCAAAAAACAACTTTCTGAGGGGATGAAGGAAATATGGCTGCAGAGAGAGTTGGAGGGAAAAAGGTAAAGGAACTCATGGACCATGGAGTGGTCTTTACTATTTTTACTGAGGTAGGAGTTGAAGTCTTCTGCTGAGAGTGACAGGCTACGTATAGATTCAGGATCTGAGGTAAGAAATAATGTTCTGAAGTTGCTGCCTTGGAGAATGGGTGAGTTTGCTGGGCCAGAATGAGAAAACCAGAAGAGACAGACATTCCATGATGGTCAGGGAGCCAGTCCTGATCCAGGTTTTGGTTTAGGTCTTTCTTTTAGTTTGAGGCTCTCCTCCCCGCAGGGTATATTTCACCTCAGTGACAAGAACGGAAGAGTGAATGCTTGTGCTGATCCTGGGTGACGGACTGACTGGATTGGCTGATGCAGCAGCATCACAGGGAACAAAAAGCTACGGGTGGTAACAAGAGCTTGCTTGCAGTGATTGAGAACAGCTAAGAAGGACAGTGGGGCTGGTCAGCTTTGATAGCCAGAAGGCACCAGGATAAGAGGTTGAGTGAAGAGAAAGAGTTTGGTATGGTGGCCAAATAAGGGGGCTGCTGAAGCGAGATGAGTGTACCCCACCCTCTTTTATTCCATCTTGGGCCTTGTCAACCAGCAATGAACTTGGGGTTCAAATATTTCTGGTCTTGCCCTCCTGCCACCCTGACACATCTCTAATACCTTCTGACTCTCAGATCTCGGTGATCCCTTAATTTGGGGCCCCAATATTCTCTGTTGGGAGAATAATGAGGAGGTTATTTATCACATCTTTGTAGATCAAAGTGGGAAAGCATGGCTTCTGGTAAAGTGCTGCTGGGAAGACTAGCTCTTCCTCTGTGGGATTTTCTTCTGTCTCCTCTCAAATCCAGACACTTGACTCCTAGTTACAAGACAAGGAGAAAATGTTCTATGGCAGAATTGGTTTTATACCAAGACAAAAGTTGTGTGTGCTAAATAAATGCTTTCCATCTGGAATGTTTTCATATGCAACAACAATGAGCTGTGTTTGAATAAACTTAGAGACACAGATATACAATAAGAAGACATATATACTACATACATGCATATATGTAAAAACCCTATTAAGAATTCATTTGAGATTGTGTAATACTTCTGTTCTATGGGATCGCATCAAAGTAATCTTTATTTAAATGACATGAAACAAGGTAACATGAAAACAGCTGTGGGTTTTTGGGGACAACGGTAAAAACCAGAAATGGATGAACCCATTTAAGTCATTCTACAGTTTAAGTTCCTTGGCAGGGAATCTCTACCTAAAGCCCCGTGCTCACTTATACTTTCTCCCAGTCAATTTTAACAGACAAAAGAAATCAGGCTGCCACCAGCTCCTCAGCAGTTTCTCCTTTTCACAGTTGATTAAGACCTTTGGCCTTGTTTCACCCTGATTTAATTTTGTCCCTGCCTCCTGCATATATCATCTTATGAAATTCCTGAGCATATCTCCTACTTGCCATTAGCTGGATTTTAAAATGCCTTAAAAAAAAAAAGAGCAGTAGCACACTTCCTTGTAAGGAAGCTTTGGACCAAATAACCGCCACACCAGCTCACCATTGACCTAAACCACAAACCATCACAGAGTCCCCCCCACTTGCCTTAAGGATCAGTAAAGAGATCATCTCAAGCCTCATAAAAGGGTTGGTAGCTCGACAAGGAGTTGCCATAAATAAGTAATTCACTCCCAGGTCCAATTTCTTTTGTTTCGTTTAAGTGTCCAAATACCACCTTGTTTTATTAATGCAGGTGTCTCATTGCCATTCTCAGTTTCAAAGCTGATGGAATTAAAACAAAATGAAACAAAACAAAAAAAATCCTGCATTTTTAACAGGCCAAAGTCCATCACTCTCTGCATGAAAAGTTTGTTAACTCACTATATTAGAGAAAATTTTCAATTGGCATTGTCTCTAATTTGATTGTTTAGGGTGCACACCTTTCTGTCCTATCTTATTGTTTGCTGCCTCTGTATTGTTTTATAATGAGAAACTGTGCCTGGCTGTATGCAAAGTGGACTCTGCCAATCTGTATGATCAGCTTGTAAGAGAAAATTGGCTCTCACCCTCTGGAATGGATCATTAAAATGGGCCCCAGACATGCCTGAGTGGTGACAGTAGAATGATGGTTGAATAAGAATGCAGAGACTTGTGGAGACTCAGAATTATAAGGAACCTGAGACATGGTCTAATCCCATCTCCTCCGACAGGCAAGGAAACTGAGGTCTAGGCCGTTCAAACAACTTCTCCAACAAAAGCAGGAACTAGTGACAGAGACAAGAGTAAAACCCAATCCTCCTGACCGCCAGGTCAACACTCTACAACCTGAGCTTCTTAAACTGAGCCACCCAACCCCAGGGGACATACCTTCATGTGATGGGAAATATTCCAAGTCATAGCAGAACTACGCCACTTTTTCCTAAATCTTGAATATTACCTTAAGGTGAATAAGTTAAACAAATTTTTATTGAAAAACAAACATGTATTCATTTTGCAGGGGAAAATAAAATTCATATGACTTTTTAAGGAGAACACACATCTCAAAGAAAGTGTATGCATGGAGCGGCCAGCTTAGACTGTCCAGGGGTATGCGTTGCTGAGCCTGTACTGTGTGGGGCACATCATGGAGCAATTTAACAACCACGGCTTCACCCCCACACTGCCTCCAATGCCCAAGAAATCCTTCTGAGGATCTCTTTGCCTCATTTCTTTTTGTCCCGACCTTTTTTTCTTGTCTATCCCTTCATAAGCAAATACAAGTGATTCAAGCCCATATGTGCTAGAATCTACTCTTCCTTTCTTCTTGGATAGAGTTGGGGGGAAATGGCCTCAAAGGCTTAACACGTTGAAATTTGAATCATTTTTGTACTTTCTCTGCCATATTCTTTTTGAACTATAGGTATGATATAGCAATACTAGTTTTTCTAGTTTAGCGATACTAAACCTGGGAAGATATAACTTGGGTATATATTTTTAAATCTCTCACTCAATTCTACATAGGGTTTTCATGAGTTTGCATAACAAATATGTTGCCCAAGTTCATATTTAGTTGTTTTTCTTCATCTCAATTTACTCTCACGCCCATGTTTTAGAGAGTAAACACATTTCCTTCTTTTCACTTAATCTACCTCCTGTAAAGGAGGTAAAAATTTACCTCTTAGAGTTTAGTAAAAGCAACTGTGGGATGAAGCATGTGTTTCTGAAAGTATAAATTGAAAGAGTATTTGAACACTTTTAGTGCCTGCTATGGTTTGACTGTGTCCCCCAGATTTCAAGTGTTGGAAACGTAATCCCCAAATTTATTTGTTAATTAGAGGTGGGGTCTTCAGGAGGTAATCAGGATGAGAAAAGGTCATCAGGGTGGGTCCCCCATGATGGGACTGGTGGCTTTAAGAGAGGAAGAGAGACATGAACTAACACGCACACTATTGACCTCTTGCTATGCGATGCCCTCCACCATGTTATGACACAGCAAGAAAGCCCTCACCAGATGTTGGCACCATGCTCTTGGACTTCCCAGTCTCCAGAACTGTGAGCCACATGACCCTCTTTCTTTTGTAGAATACTCAGTCTGTGGTATTCTGTATAACAACAGAAAACAGACTAAGGCAGTGCCCTTTACCAAATCATTTTAGGTTTTGTCAGAACGTCAGTTACAAGTATTTAGGCAGGTATTCCTGATACATTTCTGTTCAGAGAAGCAGGGTACAAAAATTAATCTGTATGGTTCCCATTCACTACTTACCTTGTGGTGCATTGCATTGGTGGCTCCAAGTCTTCACCCCTTCTTGTATCCATGCACTTGTCTACATGACTTCACAGCCCTTCTTATCAAGTGGCAGAATATACTTCCCTATTCGTTGATTAGTCATGTGACTTGCTTTAGCCAATGGGATCTTAACAGATGTGGCATGAGCAGAAGTTTAAAAGGTGCTTGCATGTATCTGCTTGCTCTCTTGTGATGCTGCCATTAGCATGAGAACATGCTCAAGCTAGCCTGTTAGACCTAGAAAGAGGATGAGTGACAGTACATCAGAGCCACCCTCAGTCGACTCAAAATATCTGGGTGAGTCCTGCCAAACCAGCAGTTAGTTATTTTATTTAGAACTTTAAAGATATCCTTTTACTATGCCTAGATTCCACTGTTCTGCTGAAAAATCAGCTTTACTCTTATTGTTACCCCTCTAGTTGCTTCCAAGATTTTTTCCCTTTATTTTTCAGCAGTTTCGTTGTGATGTGCTTAGGTATAGTTTTCTTTATATTCATCTTTCCTGAGGTTTTTAGTGTCTCTTATATCTGTGGCTTGATATCTTGCAGGGTTTATGTTTTTTAGAACTCTCAGCTGTTATTTCCTCATATATTGCTTCTGCCTCATTGTTTCTTTCCTCCTCTTGCAAGACTCCAGTGACACACATGTTGACCTTTTCACTGTATGCTCTATGTCTAATGCTCTTTTGGTGTTTTCTACTTTTTAGTACTGCTGTTGCTATAGAGTTTAGTATAAATATTTTCTTTTGACTTACCTTCCACTTATTAATTCTCTTTTTTTTTTTTCCTTTTTGTCTTTTTTCGTGTCCGGCAACGGACCGCAACCCTAAGTGTCGCGCCTGTACCGGACCGGGACCGGCAACAGGATCGCAACCCTCAGTGCTGCGCCTGCCCCTCGCTCAGCCAGTGAGCGGGAACCGGTCTGTATGTGGGATCCGAACCCTTGGCGGGAGCACCGCCGCGCTCCCAAGCGGCGCACTGTAGCAGTGCGCCACCGGGCCGGCCCCATTAATTCTCTTTTTATCTGAGTCTAATCTTTAAATAAATTCACCCAGTGAGGTCTTAATTTCAGCTATTGTACTTTCTTACTTTTGAAATTAGATTTTTGTTCTTTTCATGTTTTCCATTAATCTTTCAAAATTTTCATCTACTTTTTAAAAATTTTCTACACATTTTATACCTTATCTGATACTGAGTTATCTGTAGGTTGATTTGTATTTTTTATTATTTCTCTTATTTTGTTTCAAGATATATATTGTCCCCTTATGAGGCTAAGCTAAGGCATTAGCAATTCCAGATGACTTTAATCCAATCAAATATTGAGATGATTCAAAACTGTTCCTGAATGACCAATGGGTCAAAGATAAAATTAAGCAGGAAATCAAAAAATTTATTTAAGCAAATGAAAACACAAGCACATTATACCAAAACCTACAGAATACTGCAAAAGCACTGCTAACAGGGAAGTTTATTACAATAAATGCTTACATCCAAAAAGTATAAGGATTTCAAATAAACAACCTAATGCTACACTTCAAGGAACTAGGAAAGCAAGAACAATCTAACCCCAAAATTAGTAGATTTGAAAAATTAAAAAGATCAGAGCAAAGAAATAGAGACCAAAAACACAATACAAAAAATTGATGAAACAAAAAGTTGGTTTTTTGAGAAGATAAACAAAATAAACAAACCATTGGCTAAGCCAACTGAAAAAGAAAAGAGAGAGAAGACCCAAATAACAAAAAATCAAAGATGAAATAAGAAGACATTACAACTGATAACATAGAAATACAGTGAATCATTACAGACTATTATGAACAACTATATACCAACAAATTTGAAAATCTGGAGGAAATGAATAAATTTCTGGACACATATAACCTACCAAGACTAATAAGAAGAAATGGAAAACCTAAACGGACCATTAATGACCAATGAAAGTGAAGTAGTAACCATCAGTCTCCCAACAAAGGAAAGCCCAGGACCGGATGGCTACACTGCAGAATTCTACCAAACTATTAAAGAATTAATACCAATTCTTCTCAAACTATTCCAAAAACTCAACACAGAAGGTATTCTCTCAAATTCATTCTAAGAGGCCAGCATTACCCTGACACCAAAATCAGACAAAGACACGACAGAAAAAGAAAACTACAGGCAATATCCTTGATGAACATAGAGGCAAAAATTCTTAACAAAATATTATCAAACAGAACTCAACAGCACTTCCAAAAGATTATACACCATGGTCAAGTGGGATTCATCCCAGGGATGCAAGAATGTTTCAACATGCAAATCAATAAATGTGATACACCACATCAACAAAATGAAAGACAAAACCATATGATCATTTCAATAGATGCAGAAGCATTTGATAAAATGCAACATCCTTCATCTAAAAGCTCTCAACAAATTAGGTATAGAAGTAAAGTATCTCAACACCATAAAGGCCATATATAACTAATATCATCCTGAATGAGGAAAAGTTGAAAGCTTGTCCTCTAAGAACAAGAACGAGGATGCTCACTCTCACCACTCCTATTTAACGTAGTACTGGAAGTTCTAGCCAGAGCAGTTAGGCAAGAGAAAGAAATAAAGGCCATCCAAATTAGAAAAGATGAAGTCAAATTTTCCCTGTTTGCAAATAACATGATCTTATATACAGAAAAACATAAAGACACCACCAAATAACTCTTAGAACTGATAAACTAAATCAGTAAAATTGCAGGATACAAAATCAATATACAAAAATCAGTAGTGTTTCTAGCAGCATTCAAACAAAATCAGTTTGTTTCTACCAACAACAAACTAGCAGAAAAATAAGTCAAAAAAGTAATCCCATTTACAAAAGCTACCAAAAAAATAAAATGCCTAGGAACAAATTTAATCAAGGATGTGGAATAGCTCTACAATGAGAACTAAAAACACTAATTAAAGAAATTAAAGAAAGACATTCCATGTTCATTGATTGGAAGAATTAATACTGTCAAAATGACCATGCTACCCAAAGCAACCTATAGATTCAATGAAATCCCTATCAAAATACTAATGACATTCTTCATATAAAACCACGAAAGACCCTGAATAGCCAAAACAATTCTGAGCAAAAAGAATAAAGCTGCAGGCATTATACTACCTGACTTCAACATATGCTACATAGCTATAGTAACCAAAACAGCATGTCAGGCCGAGCCCATGGCGCACTTGGGAGAGTGCGGAGCTGGGAGCGCAGCAGCGCTCCTGCCGCGGGTTCAGATCCTATATAGGGATGGCCGGTGCGCTCACTGGCTGAGCGCGGTGCGGCCGATCTCACAAAAAAGACAAAAAAAAAAAAAAAAAAAACAGCATGTTACTGTCATAAAAACATACACATGGACAAATAGAACAGAATAGAAAATCCAGAAATAATTCCATGTATTTAAAACCAACTGATTTTTGACAAAGTTGCTGATAACATACATTGGGAAAGGACAGCCTCTTCAATAAATGGTGCTGGGAAAATTGAGTATCCATGTGTAGGAGAATTAAATTAGACCCCTATATCTCACCGTTTACCAAAATCAACTTAAAATGGATTAAAGACTTAAGTATAGGTCCCAAAATTATAAAACTTCTAGAAGAAAACACAAGGGAAACACTTCAGGACATAGGACTGGGCACAGATTTTATGAATAAGACCTCAAAAATACAGGCAACAAAATATTCTATGACTCTTAGGTAAATGCATTCATACTCATTACGAATGTGTTCACAAAAACAATCTTGAATTCAGCAAAGAGACAACATATATCCTTTACAAACACATGGAGAGATTTACAAAAAATCAACATCCTAGACTACAAAAGAAGTCTCAACAAGTACAAAAGAACCTGCACACCAGTAGAACTTATTTTTCCAATTCATTAAAAATACTATTCAAGAACAAAAAGATAGCCAACCTCTCCCCCTCCCCACTGTATGTTTGTAACAAAAGAAAAGAAAAAGAAAGAAATCTTTAAATAATGCATTGGACAAGAAGAAATCGAGTATACGTTTAAAAGATGTTTCAAATTGAAAGACAGTGAGAGGACTACATATCATAATTTCTAAGATGCAGATAAGAACTTAGAAGGAAGTTCACCATCTCAGAAACACTTATTAGAAAAGAAAAAAAAAGATTGAAATATAATGATGTAATGTTCAACATAAAAAGTTAGAAAAAGATCAGAAGAGAAAGTTTAATGTAAACTGAAGAAAGAATATCATTTAAGATCAGAATTTAATGAAAGAGGACACAAAAGCAGTTAACAATGAGTTAATTAATAAATTAAGTTGGTGTCTATACTCCTGAAATACACAAAGGTCTTCCAATGCTTAATTCTTATTGTTCTTCTCATTTTCTGAATTATTATCTAATATGTTGTTTTCATCTTGCTTATAAACCAACTCCCAATAATCAGTGCTTACTTAGACTTACCAACATGTTATCAATTTCTTTGCTTACTATTGCTTTTTGCTTCCCATTCTTTTTGCATACAATTTTCTTCTTACTTAAATATGTCCTTTAGTAATTTAAAATGCTCTGTAAGTAAACTCACAGTCTTTTGTGTGTGTGTATGTATCTGAACATGCCTTCCTTTCAGCTTTAGTCTTGAATGATGGTTTAGTCATTACACATTGAATACATGTAATGAAATATAACTCTGTACCCCATAAATATGTACAATTAGTATGTTTCAATTAAATTTTTAAAAAGTCAACCCAATAGAAAAATGGGTAAAAATGGATGAAAGATTTGCAAAAAAATATCTAGTGGCCAATAAATAAATGGGAAAAAAAAATCTATTTCCCGCAGTCTTCTAACTTCCATTTCCGCTGATCAAAAACCTGCTAGTAGTCTGTCGTATCTTTATAGAGAATTTCTCCATAACAAGTACATTGGGAGAACAGAGTGATAGCACACAAGCAGAAAATTACTTCACTGATCACCCCTTGCTCATTCAAACTTCCTCTGTGTGGAGCTAGTTTTTCCTTATCTCTTGGATGAAATCTAGTGAAGGTACCATGACTTTTTTCATTATTCTCAATTAATAAAATTATCTGGTTACTTTTTAAAATAGACTTTTATCTTTTAGAGCAGTTTTAGGTTCACAGCAAAACTGAGCAAAGGTGCAGAGAGCTCCCATGCACCCCCTGCCCCCTCAACATTGATAGCCTAGCCCATTATCAACATCCCCCACCAGAGTGGTCCATCTGCTACAATCAATGAGCCTACATGACACATTATCATCACACAAGGACCATAGTTTACATTAAGCTTTACACTTGGTGTTGTACATCTTATGGGATTGGACAAATGTCTAATGACATGTCTCCACTATTCATACAGAGAAGTTTCATAGCCCTAAAAATCCTGAGTTCCATCTATTCGTCCCTCTGTCCCACCTAACCCCTGGTAACCACTGATCTTCCTACTGTCTCCATTGTTTTACCTTTTCCAGAATGTCATGTAGTTAGAATCACACAGTATGTAGCCTTTTTAGGTTGGCTTCTTTCACTTAATAGTATGCATTTCAGTTTCCTACATGTCTTGTCATGGCTTGGTAGCTCATTTCCTTTTAGTGCTCAATGATATTCCATTGTCTGGATATACCACAGTTTATCCATTCACCTACTTGAAGGACATCTTGTTTGCTTCCAAGTTTTGGCAATTATGAACAAAGCTGTTATAAACATCCATATGCAGGTTCTTGGGTGGATGTAGTTTTCAACTCCTTTGGGTAAATATCAAGGATCATGATTGCTGGATTGTACAGCAGGAGCATGTTTAGTTTTGTAGGAAACTACCAAACTGTCTTCCAAAGAGGCTGTAAAGTTCTGCTTTCCCATCAGCAATAAACAGGAATTCCTGTCGTTTCACATCCTTTCTAGCATTTGGTGTCATCAGTGTTCTGGATTTTGGCCATTCTAATAGGTGTGTAGTGGTATCTCATTGTTTTCTTAATTTGCATTTTCCTGGTGAAATATGCTGTGGGGCATCTTTTCGTGTGCTTTATTTGCCATCTGTATATCTTCTTTGGTGAAATTTCTGTTAAA
>NW_007737252.1:54820-55143 GCF_000696425.1 Galeopterus variegatus | reverse complement strand
TTTGGGCCTCATAAAATGTATGCTTTTTCTATTTTACTATCACTGTTGCTGAGTTATTTCTTCTTGATTGTAGGGATAGTATGTTTATCACAGGAATAACTTGAATCTTGGGTTGGATTTTGGTAAAGTGAGTGAGATATTCTGGGTGATTACCATGGAGTATTTTTCTGGTGTCTTTGTATTCCAGTTTATTTTTTATGCAGTATTTTTTTAAATAAAAAAATAATACTTATTTAGAAGAAAATAAAGCAACTGACTGACCTTAAGTAACCTCAAGATTAAATCAAACAATACCAAATGTTTGGTAAGTGACTAAGGAAAGC
>NW_007737252.1:52298-52874 GCF_000696425.1 Galeopterus variegatus | reverse complement strand
TTTGTGTTTTTCGGACTCCAGCTTGCTCTCCCTACTACTACAACTATTTGCCATATGAGGAGCAGTTCCTATTAATGGCTGAAATTTACTGAGCACTCACTCTGTGCCAGGCACATTTTAAGAATGTCGTACATGTTAATTATTGGGTCCTCCCCACTACTCATAGGTAAGTTCAATCACCAAGATGCAGAGCGTCCCAGTGGCTTGACCACAGCCCCAGGGCTCCTAAGTGGAGGAGGCAGGATTCAACCCAGGCCCTCTGGATCTGGAGCCTGCACTCTCGAACACCAGTCTCCTTCATGTGTCATAGGCCGTGCATTAAACACTCTGTACGCATTTGAAGAATTCCATGTTTCTTTCTCTCTGTCATTAAAAACAAACAAACAAACAAACTATATCTCAGTCTTTTACAAAAACTTACTGATTGAAATAAAGGGTGAGTAAAGCTCAGAGTCTCCAGCTGCAGGTCACAAGGTGGTGCCTTGCTTGCCACACTTGGCGTTGGTGGGTTTGTCTGCTCGAGCTTCCACATTAGACAATGAGCACCTTGAGGGCAGGTGTTTTATTCATCTACAC
>NW_007737252.1:45975-52072 GCF_000696425.1 Galeopterus variegatus | reverse complement strand
AACTGTGGACTGTACAGAGCTGGGGCTGAGCTCATTTCCACTCTAAATTCCTCTTATGTCAGTAATTCAATATGCTGTCACTATAAGGATTCAAAAATCCCCATTCCATCCATCCAGGAGATCAGCTCCATTGGCTGTTTCTTGTAGCCTGGTGCCCAGCCTGGGAGGGTCCTGCCTGTGCTGCTTTACATTCTGAAGCTCTTGCAGGTGACAGGGAGGGGTACCAGACCCAAATGGCCAGGGCACCAGACCCAAATGACCCATCTCAAATCCCTGCTGGATGTGGGAATGATTAAGACATCTCAGCTTACCCTGCCACACCCCGACATGTCCCTCAGTCTCGAGAGAAGATAGCACTCACCTTGAAAAGCTGTTGGTTAGTAAAACTGCACAAAGTTTCCCCTCCTCATTGCTTTTTAAATTTTCTTTCCTAGCTCTATTCATCTTCACACTACTCTGAGCTGAGAAAGGGATAATTGTCTTGCTGGTGTGGAAAGCAAAACTGAGGCAGAGAAAGACTCACCTACAGTAACAGTTCAAACCACAGGCTCAGCACCTGGCTCTGAAACGACTGATCAGAGCGGCCTTTACTCTCAGCACAACCCTCCCTGCTTACATTTCATTGCAGGGAGTTGAGTTCTGGAAATTCAAATGCAAATACGAATATAAAATCATATCAAGGAGTGTTTGATATAAAATAGTAACCACAATGATGACATTTGCATTTATGTAGTGAATTTGCTGATGGGCCATACTGTACAAAGCATGTTTATAGATCATGTTCTTTCAAACCTAGGTCAGCCAAGTGTCATTCCATTGGTGCAGTGGAAAGCCAAAGCACTAGGAAATCTTTCAGTTACAAGTAACAGAGTTAAACACTCTGTACGCATTTGAAGAATTCCATGTTTCAAATAATCATTTAAATAAGTGAGTTCCCCTCCTCATTGCTTTTTAAATTTTCTTTCCTAGCTCTATTCATCTTCACACTACTCTGAGCTGAGAAAGGGATAATTGTCTTGCTGGTGTGGAAAGCAAAACTGAGGCAGAGAAAGACTCACCTACAGTAACAGTTCAAACCACAGGCTCAGCACCTGGCTCTGAAACGACTGATCAGAGCGGCCTTTACTCTCAGCACAACCCTCCCTGCTTACATTTCATTGCAGGGAGTTGAGTTCTGGAAATTCAAATGCAAATACGAATATAAAATCATATCAAGGAGTGTTTGATATAAAATAGTAACCACAATGATGACATTTGCATTTATGTAGTGAATTTGCTGATGGGCCATACTGTACAAAGCATGTTTATAGATCATGTTCTTTCAAACCTAGGTCAGCCAAGTGTCATTCCATTGGTGCAGTGGAAAGCCAAAGCACTAGGAAATCTTTCAGTTACAAGTAACAGAGGTTTATCCTATGTTTTATTATAACAAAGATGTGGTGGGTGGTAGGCACTGATTCGTGGTGATTTAGCAGCTCAGTGATATCAGAGCTCAAGGTCAGCGTGTCTGCAATTCTGTTGACCTTCTCCTCCTAGTCATAAGACAGCTGCAGTAGTGCCAGGAATCAGGTCCTGTATTCCCGTTAGAAAACATAGCACAGCACAGGGGATTTCTGTTATCAGAAGGGAGCCCCACCGTCCCTGCTTACATTTCATTGCCTAAAATAGAACGAATGCCCATGTCTGGATTAGGACCTGAGCTGTTTCCTAAGATCAAAGGATCCCTGCTGATTCCTAAGCAAAGGTGAGGTGAGTGTCTGCCTGTTCGCAAACACTGGCTTTTGGGAAGGCAGCTAACAGTTAACGGTGCCTGACACAAAAGGACACTGGCCTAGAAGTAAAAGAAACAAGGAAGTCAGATCTTTTTCTTCCATTTGCTAACTGAGACACATAGTGAAACTCTTTATATACTTCTGCTTCCTTACCTGTAAATTAGGAATAATAATAGCGTATCTCTTTCACAGGGATGCAGTGAAGAAATACACATATATAGAAATGTTTTAAAGGTCTTAAAGTACTGTGAAAAAGCAAATTATTATATTTAAGGCATTTTTTTTCTCTTGGGGGGATATTAGAGAAGCATAAAATTGTTGCTTCTAATGGAGCTTATACCAGGTAGGAAACCCAAAACGTTCATATGCAAAATTTGAAGTAATCTAAGGTTTTACTATCAACTCAAGACAACAATGACAAAGTTATTACTAGCAGTATAAGGAGACAATAAAATGGAACGGTTAAGATGAAAGATTTGTAACCACACGTACCTGAGTTGAAGACCCAATTTCAGCACATCTTAGTCGTGTGATCGTGGCCAATTCAGTTATCTTCTGAGTCTCAGTTTTCTCATCAGTAGAGCAGAAATGATTCCTTCCTCACAACTCTCTTGAGATGTTATGTCACACGAAATATAAATATATATAAAATACTTAGCCCAGTGCCTAACATAGGAAATGAACTCAATAAACGATAATTAACAAATAGCAGTTAAGATGTGATTTACTAGGAATTT
The DNA here is from genome assembly GCF_000696425.1 of Galeopterus variegatus. Taxonomy (NCBI): domain Eukaryota; kingdom Metazoa; phylum Chordata; class Mammalia; order Dermoptera; family Cynocephalidae; genus Galeopterus; species Galeopterus variegatus. The sequence continues at coordinate 49,563 of NW_007737252.1, read as the reverse complement.
GTCCTGCCTCTAACCCACCCTCTGTCCCGTCTGCTGCTCCTGCATCTCTAGGCAGTGACTGCTTTTTAGCATATTGGACCTGTTCTGAATGGTCTCAGCCCTCACACAAGTTCCCTCAAGCTCCAGATTAACCTTTTCCTGGGATGGTTATTGACAGTTTACCCTTAGTCTGTGCTTCCTGGATTTTAACTCACTTAGAATTTGCAATGAGACTGTGCTCCTAGCCCTGAGGTTGCAAAGAACTCATTTGTCTCTTTGCCTCCATCTTTGCCCCAAGTTCATTGAGTGGGAGGTGGCCCAAGCTGGATTTCCAGTAGGCCTGGAGGACAGTGGGAAATAAGATACCCGCATGGCAAATATCAAGAGGTTTCTCAGAAAAAACGGGCCCTTAAATATAGCCCCCTCTATGTTGTGTCCAATCTTGTTTGTCCTGCATGAATACAGTTCAAAACTTTGGGAGAAAAGGACAAAAGTGGCCAACAGCCTTATGGATTTTTGACATAATTCTTTCGTCTTAAAAAAAGTATTTAGCACGTGAAGGCTGTTGTTTGGAGACTAATCTGGAGCTGTTTTTCTTCATCATAAATATAAACATGAATTGAACTGACACACAGCATGCTGTAATTTAAGTTAGAATTGCAGGAGGCTTAGACCACAGGGAAGCGGGTTTTAACCCTTGGTGGGTTAAAGGAAAGTCTGCACATACCCCTTCTCTGCCATAAAACAGGAGAGAATTTTTAGGTAATGTTGGTTGCTGTCTTTCTCAGCATCTCTCAGCCATACCCACCTGTGCTTTCTAACCCAGTGCATTCTTCCCTCCCCACCTCCTGACCCAGGCCTGGGCGATGCTGGAAGCAGAAGGGCAAGATCAGACGCGTCACGGGGTGGGGTGCAGACACTGTGCCATCATGGACTTGGGAGAGGCTTGCGGCCCCCAGAAGCCCACTAAATTGCAGCCTCCTCTCCCTCTTCCCAACCATTCCCGCACACCGTCCAGTGTGGAGGGTGCATTTCCTGGTTTTCCACTTGGAGCTAATGTTTGTTTTCAAAACCATGATCTGTTTAACTGGGTTGTGTAAGAGACCAACCATCTCCAGCAAAGGCTGAAAATGGACCTCTGCTCCTTAGCCTCTAGCTGGGTCCTGTCGCACATAGATGATTCCCTGAGCCCAGAAAGCCCAGGTGCTGCGGCCATGCTGAGCATGCACCAATCTGAGCCTTCACCAGACTCTCGGACAGGACTGCTGGCCTGCCAGCTACTGTCTTCCAGGGCAGTCCCAGCGTCACGTCAGCTGTTTCCTCTCAGCCTCTTCTCTGTCATCTTCTTGCCCCAAAGCCCCCAAAACTGAAGGCTGAGCTCATTCTGTGGCCAATCCACCTGAACTATGAGGAATGATATTTTTTTGTGTGAACTTTCAGACATCATCTAGATCTGTACTTTTGAAGCCTGGTTACCATTCCCTGGGGGAAGCGCAACAGTGGTCACATGCACGGACATCTAAGCTCAAACCCTAACCCTGCACTGTGTGTCAATAGGCAAGGCACTTCCTGCTCTGAGCCCCCAATTCCTCATCTGCAGATGACATAATGAAACCTACCTTCTCGGTGAGGTAGCATGTGTAACACACTCAGAATAGTGCCTGGCGTATAGTGAGTGACAATACAAAGTATCCATAATATTATTATCATTTTTATTATGGTAAAATATATATAACATAATGTTTGCCGTGTTAAGCATTTTTAAACATACAATTGTGTGAAATTAATTATATTCACTATGCTGTGTGATCACCTGCTCTATCTATTTCCAAAACTTTTTTGTCATTCTAAACATAAACTCTGTACCCATTAAGCAATAACTTCTCATAAATCCTTCCACCCAGTTTCTGGTAACCGCTAATCTTCTCTGTCTCTGAAATGTTTTTCTTTTTAATTTATTTTTTCTTAATTGACTCATGATAACCATACATATTTATGGAGTACAATGCGATATTTGGGTACATTTATACAGTGTGCGATGATCAGGTCAGGGTGTTTAGCGTGCCCATCGCCTCAACCATTCGCACCTCTTTGTGTTGGGAACATNTCTTCTTGCCCCAAAGCCCCCAAAACTGAAGACTGAGCTCATTCTGTGGCCAATCCACCTGAACTACGAGGAATGATATTTTTTTGTGTGAACTTTCAGACACCATCTAGATCCATACTTTTGAAGCCTGATTACCATTCCCCTGGGGAAATGCAGCAATGGTCACACACACAGACATCTAAGCTCAAACCCTGATCCTGTGCTGTGTGTCAATAGGCAAGTCACTTCCTGCTCTGAGCCCCCCATTCCTCATCTGCAGATGACATAATGAAACCTACCTTCGCAGTGAGGTAGCACGTGTAACACACTCAGAATAGTGCCTGGCATATAGTGAGTGACAATACAAAGTATCCAGAATATTATTATCATTTTTATTATGGTAAAATATATATAACATAATGTTTGCCATTTTAAGCATTTTTAAACATACAATTGTGTGAAATTAATTATATTCACTATGCCGTGTGACCACCAGCTCTATCTATTTCCAAAACTTTTTTGTCAATCTAAACATAAACTCTGTACCCATTAAGCAATAACTTCTCATAAATCCTTCCACCCAGTTTCTGGTAACCTCTAATCTTCTCTGTCTCTGAAATATTTTTCTTTTTAATTTATTTTTTCTTAATTGGCTCATGATAACCATACATATTTATGGAGTACAATGTGATATTTGGGTACATTTATACAGTGTGCGATGATCATGTCAGGGTGTTTAGCATGTCCATCACCTCAACCATTCGCACCTCTTTGTGTTGGGAACATTTAACAGCCTCTCAACTAGCTACTTGAAGTTACACAGTAATTTGTTGTTGACTGTAGTCTCCCTATATTGCTATAGAGCACTAGATCTTATTCTTTCTACCTCTCTACAATTTTGTATCCATTCACCATCCTCTCGCTATCCCCCCAACCTCCTTCCCTTACCAGTCTCTAATAATCACCAGAGTACCCATAATATTATGACAGATAATTCTGGAAGGTATTTTTTTTTTTAAATCCTGTACCTTCAAGTTAGTGATACTTGACTGCAATTTAAAACACAGTTGCAAACATGAAAATAAACACAGTAGCGTTTGTGAAGCAGAGTAGAGCATTCACATAAATCTTCAAGATAAGACAGGTGACTTCCAAAAACTTTCCTGTCTGCTGTGTGCTGCTTGGAGCTCCCCCTCTGACAGCCTGGGGGTAGAAGCTCTTTTCTCTCCTATTCAAGAGATTTCAAAGACTTGGGTAATAAACAGCAAAGCTTAAGTCAGAAAGGGAAGAATACAGCAAATATGTTTGCAGGGAGCAGATCAGTGTGTGAGCTATGGATGGTTAACAAGGAGCTTTAGATTATTCTTAGCTCTTTTCTCAATAGGCGTTTACCCTTATTTCCTTCACCATATGTCCAGCCCCTCCTACTGAATAGATGCTCCCTCTAAGGCTGCAGAGAGAACATCACAGAAGGCACTATTTGGAGGGAAGGCCAGTTTGGAAGCTTTGTGAGCAGGGATGAG
>NW_007737252.1:42675-45170 GCF_000696425.1 Galeopterus variegatus | reverse complement strand
AAAGGGAAGAATACAGCAAATATGTTTGCAGGGAGCAGATCAGTGTGTGAGCTATGGATGGCTAATAAGGAGCTTTAGATTATTCTTAGCTCTTTTCTCAATAGGCATTTACCCTTATTTCCTTCACCATATGTCCAGACCCTCCTACTAAATAGATGCTCCCTCTAAGGCTGCAGAGAAAGCATCACAGAAGGCACTATTTGGAGGGAAGGCCAGTTTGGAAGCTTTGTGAGCAGGGATGAGTTTCTCAAACCCTTTGCACCTCAGTTTCCTCATCTGGACAATGGAGTTTCTAATATTTAACTTATGGGCTTGTGGTAGAATTAGACCTGTATCTCAGAACCACTTCCCACATTTCCCAGCCCTTCCCAGAATGTGTTCTGCTACTACCCTGGCCCCAGATGCCTGGACCACCCCCATGTCCTCCCAGCTGGGACCTTTTCCCACCCCACCCTGCCTCCACTAACCACAGAGCAGCCAGAATGTCTCAGAAGAACTGCATTAGCCTCAGAGTATCCACCCCCCTCTTAAAGCCCTGTGTTGGCTTCACATCACTCTTGGCATAAAATCCAAACTCTTTACCAGGGCCCACAAGGACTGATGGGATCTGCCCCACCCCCCTCCTCACCTCCACCTCTTTCCTGGGACCACCCTATGCTCCTTTGTGTTCCTAAGCACATTCCTGTCCTAAGACCTGCACCTGGCGGCCTCTGGCCTGGCTGCTTTTTACTCATGTCATGTCAAGGCAGATGAGTTCTCATCCATGAAGTCCCAGATGAAATGTCACTTCCTGTGAGAGACAGAAGGCAGCATAACCCCAGAGAGCAATGGCGAGGCACTGGACTAGAGCTCATAGCTGGTTCCTCTCCTCCTGGTCTTGTTCTTCTCACATCCAACCTCTACATACTCCAGAGAAAGAGCTTAAATCCTCTGCTTAAATCTCCTAGATGCCCCCCATGATCTGCACGATAATGTTCAAGCTGATGATTTGGTCTGTGAGACCTACCACATGCTTCTGCAGACCTGTTTCCCCTCTGACTGCCTGCTCACAATTCATGCTCCAACCACCTCAACCTACTTCACGGTAACTCCATCATTTCTCAATTCTGCATCTTCTGCCCCTGGTACCCCATGTCCCTGCAATACCCATGCAGCCCCCCACTCCTCGCAGGTTAAACTTCTCACATCCTTCAAGGCTACACTTAGCCTGACACCTCCTCCAGGAAGCCAAACTTCTCGGTTGGCTCAGACTCCCCTCCTCTGTCTCCCCATCAATCCCTGGGACTAGCCTGCCATTGCTCCTCCACCTGGTGTCATGGCTTGATGTCTTTATGGCCCTCAGGCTCTCACTAGACCGTTGCACTCCAGCCCTTCTGTACTCTCTGAGGTGCACAGTTTCCCCTATAGGTGATGCAGCATATACTGAGTGAGAGAGTAAATCAGTCTGTGATTCAATGCTGACCTATTGCTGCATTTGCTTTGATTCATTCTGGGCATGTTGAACTCTCTTCTGCTCCACTAATACAACATAATGTACATACTCTTCTGACTGTATTTTGAGTGGCTAGTTTCTTCTGCTTCCTACTCCCCATGTCTTTCATGTGTGTGCAGCCGGATGCTTGCTGTGTGAAACAGTGTGCATAGCTAACACGTACTGAGCATGTACTCTGGGCCAGACACTGTTCTAAAGGCTTTCCATGTATTAAGTCCTGTCAGTCTGTCAAGAATCTTCTCAGCAAGTTATTATTAGTATCATTCCCCTTTTACACATGAGAAATCAGAGGCAGAGAACTGTAAAGTCATTTCCCCAAGGACACCTAGCTAGCACGTAACAAAACTGGTCTCTGAAGCTAGGCCGTCCCACTGCAGGGTCTGGTCCTAACTGTTGAATGACATTTCCCTTCTAGAACTAGCATCATTCTCTCAGTGTGGCAACCCATCTCTGTACAGGTCTGGCCTTGGCAGGGAGCCATGGCGGCATCCGGCAGCTCTCCCTTTCAATTCTGCAGAGAAGCCCAGCCTTCTCCATGCCTTGTTCTCACTGCACATGACTCAGGAAATTGTGTTACGGGAAATTGTGAGGAACGGGATTTGCATCCAGACATTAGGTGAGGAATAAACTCCCTGAGCAGGAAACCACACAGCCCATAATTGCAGTAGTATCTAAGGTGTCGGCCCCTGCAACGCAGTGAGGCTGCAAACCAGCTTTTTCATCATAAAGGAATGAGATGCCAATGATTTTCATAGCTTGATTAATGCTCTCCAAACCGATCTCCATTGGGTGCAGAAGTGAAGCCCGAGGAAGATGGAGGTTTCCTATTACTTGATGTAATGGCTGTGAGGCAGGCTAATGAAACCTTTACAGCCCGAGTTTACAGGAAAAAACCAACAAACACAGATCAATACCTGAGTTACAGTTCCAATGCATTGACAGATGGCTGACAGGCTGTGGACCTGGCCCCAGCACAGGAACAGAGAGCAGGGAAGAGAGGTTG
>NW_007737252.1:40693-41316 GCF_000696425.1 Galeopterus variegatus | reverse complement strand
CAATACCTGAGTTACAGTTCCAATGCATTGACAAATGGCTGACAGGCTGTGGACCTGGCCCTAGCACAGGAACAGAGAGCAGGGAAGAGAGGTTGGGGCGTGCTGAGAGAGAACCGGAGGCCAAAAGAAGAGGGAAAAGGGTGAAACCAAGTGTGGGCTGATGGGTAACAGGGCACCGAGCAGTTGCTGAGGAATCTGAGCACGTGGGTGTCCAGGGAAAGGGAAGGACCAGCCTCCCAGGAGGTGAGGGGGAGAGCGAAGGGGGAGGGCACACCGCCAGGCTCCCCGTGCTGCGGGAGTGGGACCCTGGACACGCTGCGCTCATCATGAAACTGGGCAGTCCCTCCGTGATGCTCCCCTTCGCTAATTAAAACCTCACCCCCACTGTTTCCATTTCTGCTTCTCATTATGACTTTCCTCTGGTGACACAGGTGTCCCTTTGTTTTCTGAATCCTAGGACCATGTCCCCAGGAGGAACAACAGTGCTGGGCCCAGCTTTGGCCTCTGTTCTTTTGCTGTTCAGAAGCCACCCTCGGGCAAGGTGACCCTGACTTCTGGTTGCGGTGAGCAGAGGAATTCTCAGCTTCTGACACATTGCCCATTCATCTTCCAGACAGCATTCC
>NW_007737252.1:38167-39439 GCF_000696425.1 Galeopterus variegatus | reverse complement strand
GAAACAGATGATTTATATATGTAAAGTGTTCCTATGTTTATATATTCATATCTGTAAAGTGCTTGTATATCCATATATATAAACTAAAAAATCTACAGTGCTCTGTAAATGTAACAGATCCACACTAATTACATTGCATGGGACACCTCTCACCACGGACTGACTGTGGAAGCAATTACTAGCAAACAGTCCATATTGGTATGTGTGTACTTCCCACCCCTTTTCAGAAACTGCTACCTGCTCCGAACTCCTGATTGGTGAAGATTAACTCTATGTCTTTATCTCCAAACTCCTGATTGGTGAAGATTAACTCTATGTCTTTATCTAAAGAGAAGTTATTTTGTGGTTCCAACACCCCCTGAAATTAGAGCCCAGACCATTGCACTATGCCTAAGGGTTATGTTGTATGAGATGAGCAATTACCAAGTGAACACTGGACAAAAGGCACTATATATGGAATGTGAAAGTGGAGTTTTCAGGACCTGCACGATGTGAAACTGGAGTTTTCAGGACCTGCGCTTTAAATGTCAGCCATGACATCATCACCAGCACCTCCAGGAGCAGAGCCAGAGGCAGGATTCTCTGGAGAGAGCATCTCTTCCAGTTCTGCTGATTCAGGAGGGACAGGTGAATCAGCAGCAGGCGGCTGAAAGTTTTGATAATTAAAGTTTGCTCTGGGTGATAAAGTGGGCCTGGACTGAGGGAAGCAATTGGGTATCTAACTAGGGCAAGCAAGAGGGCCCAGGGGGTGGGCAGTGAAAAGGACAAGGGGCTTTTCCCCCCTGCTCGAGCTGCTCCCGTCTGGTTGTTTCATTTATGTGAAGTCATCGTGTTCAACTCTAGTTACCCGGGCTGTTCCCTGAGTGGCAGCTCCTCTGGCAAACAGCTCACCCCAATCATTCTGCCTGGTGGAGAATATGTTCCCAGAGGGCTTGCAGCACTGTTTTCCCATTAGTGCCTCTCTTGGTGTCTCCAGCTCTTCTTTGGCTCCCCGTATGTCAGGTGTGGAGTGCACACACATGCCTACAACAGAGAAAACCACCCCTGCACTGCCCTGTTCTTTCCTCAGAAGCAGCTGTGGGTTGGGCAGAGAAGGGGCAGAGGGGAGGCTCAGAGACAGGAGGCTGGAAACGGAATCCCAGCTTGTCAACCATTGGCTGTGAGACTCTGGAGATGTTACTGCACCTCCCTGACCTCCATTGTCTTCACCACCACATCAGGATGATAGTGCCTCTCTCGGAGGCTCAGATGAGAACCAAAGTCCATGCAACA
>NW_007737252.1:36183-37357 GCF_000696425.1 Galeopterus variegatus | reverse complement strand
CTCCTTACAACAGACATATCAGCTGGAGAGCATTAGCCCATTGCTGTGGTTTAAATGTGTCTCCCAAGAGGCATAAGCTGGAAACCTAATCCCCAGGGCAGCAGTGCCGGGAGGTGGAACCTGATGAGAGGTGATTAGGCCATGAGGACTCTACCCTCATGAATAGATTAATGCCATTATCACAGGAGTGTGCTTCTTATTGTAGGAGTGGGTTCCTTATAAACAAACAAAAACAAGTTTGGACCCTTCTGTCTCTTTCCTGCTCTCTCTTGCCCTTTCACCTTTCACCATGAAATGACACAGCAAGAAGGCCCTCGCCAGATGCCAGCATCGTGCTCTCGGACTTCCCAGCCTCCAGAACTGAGTCAATATATTTCTGTTCATCATAAATTACTCAGTTTGTAGTATTCTGTTACAGCAACGCAAATGGACTACAGCACCCACTTGATAGATGAGGAACCTGAAGTGCAGAGAGGATGAGTAACTTGTGCAAGGTCAGGCTATTGATAAGCAACACAGCTGAGACTCCGTATTGGTTATGATTCCATAGTTCATGCCTTTCCCTGACAGTTTTCTGCCCCAGGAGACTAAAGGTTAACTAGAGAAGAGTCCAGACTGCAAGACTAGTAGAGTTTGCCCACAGCCTCTGGGCATAAAACACATGGCTGGTGAATCACATGGCACATGCCAGTGTGTCTGTTGCCACCACCTCGCTGCACAATAATGAGAACCACCTGCTGCAAAGCAAAGCAAGGAAGAGAAAAGAAGGCTTCACTGTGGGCTGGAAATAGCTGCAATTAACAGTAGCATTCTAGCCCAGCACGCGGGCAGAACAGGAGCTGACCACAAGGCGTAGCCCTACACAGCCGGGACCTGGGCGAGGAGACCTGGCAGAGAGTGGTAACTGAGGACCTCCAGTCTTGGATCTGAAAAAGAAAATAAATAAACAAACTTGTAATATGTGTCACACTTGGTGCCACACATCTTCCTGTTCTGTATTTTGCTGCTTAAAATTGTCCTGTGAGGTGAATCTTACTTATCCAGCTGGAGAGTAGAGTCAATAACTAAGTAAAGGAATTCAGCAGAAGTACTGAGAACTGACCAATGCAGAGGCTAGATAACAAATGGAGGGAGAGGTGTCACTGTGCATGTGCTAGTTCTCCTTCCTGTAAGG
>NW_007737252.1:32960-34616 GCF_000696425.1 Galeopterus variegatus | reverse complement strand
CAGGGCACATCCACAGCTGCTCCAGGAACTGGTGCTGCAGGAACACGTTGCTACTCATTCCGATTGACCCGTTCCTCCTTCCAGGGCACCTGGGAGTTACCTCAAAGTAGAAAAAAGAGCAGGGGATGGTGGCAGGTGGAGCAGGAGCTTTGACTCTCTGTAGACAGATTTGAGCCAGAGCCATCAGACAACTCTGAGTGGACAGTAATCTAGCTTCCTGCTCTCCAGCATGGTTCAGGGAGGAAAGCATGGAGAAGTGGTGGCCCTGGGTGATGTGATGCCCCTAATTTTCAGAGGTAGAATGATCACATTTTCCAGTTAGGTTGTGGAGTCTAAGGAGGCACCAGCCGAGGTACGTGGCTCAGTTGCTGTTCTTCCCAGAGCTCGTTCTTGGAGAGCCTGTTGAAGAAGCTCTTTAGGACATGAAGAAGGTGTAACTGTGGCTGCTGTGGATTGGATGTCCCCCCAAACTCACTGAGGCTTGGTCCCCACTGTGACAGTGTNTTTTCAGAGGTAGAATGATCATGTTTTCCAGGTAGGTTGTGGAGTCTAAGGAGGCACCAGCCGAGGTACGTGGCTCAGTTGCTGTTCTTCCCAGGGCTCGTTCTTGGAGAGCCTGTTGAAGAAGCTCTTTAGGACATGAAGAAGGCGTAACGGTGGCTGCAGTGGATTGGATGTCCCCCCAGACTCACTGAGGCTTGGTCCCCACTGTGACAGTGTTAAGAGGGTTGAAAATCCAATTAAGGTAATTGAAAGGTGGGGTCTTAAAGACATGATTAGATTGTGAGGACCATGCCCAAGTAAAGTATAAATCCATTGATGATTTAATGGTGGTCACGGGTATGGTTCTGAGGGCTTTGAAAGGGTGAGGAGTGAGGCGTTAGCTCTCTCTCAGCCCTGCCATATTTGCCATGTGAGCCCTGAGTTGCTGTAGGCCCTCACAAGATGTGTTCACTAGACTTTGGACTTCCCAGCCTTCAAAACTGTAAGCAGTTAATTTTATTTTTTTTACAAATTACCCAGTTTCGGGTATTTTGTTACAAGCAACAGAAATGGACTAATACAGTGGCCTTGACCCAATTCTGTGGGCCCTGGGTTCTAGGTGTTAGTGGTTTACTTGGATATTAAGCATAAGGGAGAGGGAGTATGGGAGGCTGAGACAGACCTGCAGGTGTTTCTGGAACACCAGACACCACGGGGCCTCAATCTGTCCCCCACCTGTCTCCGACCTCTGCCCCTCACTCCCCACCTTGGGCCGCATATGTTTCTCACTGAGGAGAGCTTCTTGACCACCTTTCTTTCCTACGGCAGGCCCTTTCCTCCTGAGATGCAAAGGTACTTTTTCTTTCCAGTCTGAGCAGTACTGAATTCTCTAAAGTAGAGTGCTGACTGCGGGAGGGAATGCTTAGTGAATGATGCACCTGGTTGCTAAGCAAATCTGAGCTGCCTGACTTCTGCATGGACTTCCCAAGATTCTTCATGCAACAACACAGATCAGAGCAAATCATGTGGCCAAGAGCAATGGGTTTTCGTTCTAGTAGCCGAGGCAGCTTCGTATAATGGTAAAACCATTTTTTTCTGGTTGTCAGAAGTCCTCTAGACCTGCCTCTGTCACTGCCTGACTTTAAAGCCATGAAAATGGCTTCAGTTTCAGGG
>NW_007737252.1:4374-32935 GCF_000696425.1 Galeopterus variegatus | reverse complement strand
TGTGTTTATCTCTTTTATTGGTTTACATCTCTGTATAAGGTTTGGTTTGAAGAAAACATGTAATGGCTAAAAATAATTTGAAAGTCCCTGGACTAGATGATGTCTGAGGTGCCCTTTTAGCTCTACAATTTCAAGGTAGTACCTGCCAATTGGATCTGATCATAAACCGGGTCAGAGACTAACTGCTCGTGGTAAGGAGTCTTGAGGCTGTGTTTCAACTCATTTTAGCAACTTGCTCAGTGCTTCACATTTGACACATGGGGTTAAATCTGCAGCTGTTTCATGTGTGAGCATTTCTGTTATGCAAAGTCTGTGGGCTCGGGGAGAGCATAATGAAGGTACCTGCCTCTTGTGTCGTTTCCCTGTGTGGAGCTGCAGGATGGCAGCCAGCTCTGTGAGGAGGGCTCAGTGCTCTGCCTTTGACCATCTCTTCTGGAGACTTTTGATGCCTCTGCCCCAGGGGGGACCGCCACACTGGAGTCAGAGCAGTCCTCACTCATTGGTCATGGGAGAAGCTGTACCTTAGTACCCTTACAAAAAATATAGCGACTAGCAAAGCACTGGCCTGGGTCAACCGCAGAGATAGATAGATCTAGTAACTTTTTCAGGAGTAACCATCCTGGGCTCTAAAACTTTAACTCAGCTCTTCCTGTTCCTCTTCTGAGATCTAGGAAAATTGCTCTTGNAGGTTTGGTTTGAAGAAAACATGTGATGGCTAAAAATAATTTGAAAGTCCCTGGACTAGATGATCTCTGAGGTGCCCTTTTAGCTCTATAATTTCAAGGTAGTACCTGCTAATTGGACCTGATCATAAACCCGGGTCAGAGACTAACTGCTCGTGGTAAGGAGTCTTGAGGCTGTGTTTCAACTCATTTTAGCAACTTGCTCACTGCTTCACATTTGACACATGGGGTTAAATCTGCAGCTGTTTCATGTGTGAGCATTTCTGTTATGTGAAGTCTCTGGGCTCGGGGAGAGCATAATGAAGGTACCTGCCTCTTGTGTCGTTTCCCTGTGTGGAGCTGCAGGATTCAGCCAGCTCTGTGAGGAGGGCTCAGTGCTCTGCCTTTGACCATCTCTTCTGGAGACTTTTGATGCCTCTGCCCCAGGGGGGACCACCACACAGGAGTCAGAGCAGCCCTCACTCATTGGTCACGGGAGAAGCTGTACCTTAGTACCCTTACAAAAAATATAACGACTAGCAAAGCACTGGCCTGGGTCAACCGCAGAGATAGATAGATCCAGTAACTGTTTCAGGAGTAACCATCCTGGGCTCTAAAACTTTAACTCAACTCTTCCTGTTCCTCTTCTGAGATCTAGGAAAATTGCTCTTGGAAATACATCAGAAGAACTCTTTTACCCCCCAATGCATTTTTACTTTTTTCTTTAAAAATCAACTTTACTGATGTATAATTTAGATTCAATAAAATGGTCTCATTTGTACAACTCAAGGGCACAGTTCTACAGATCTCGAGCAATGTACTCCCATGTGAATACCCCTCCCCCGAGTCAAGACAGTGGAGCTCTCCCACCAGCCAGCACTCCCTCTTAACCATGATGGCATGCTGTTGGTTTGCTAGCACAGAATAGTGGCTTAGAGGGACTGGTGAGGGATGGAAATGCTCCATGTCTTAATTGGGTTTGGGTTACATAAAATACATTTGTTAAAATTCATGCAATTGAACATTTAAAATGTGTCTAATTTACATTTGAAGAAATAGAAGTTGAGAGAGATTAAACAAATTTCTCAATGCAACACCTTAGTAAATGGCTGATCCTAGATCTGACCAAAGACCACTGGATTTCTTTTTTTTTTTTTTTTCCTTTTTGTCTTTTTTCGTGTCCAGCAACAGATCGCAACCCTCAGTGTCGCGCCCGTATCGGACCAGGACCGGCAACGGGATCACAACCCTCGGTGTTGCGCTTGCACCTCGCTCAACCAGTGAGCGGGAACCGGTCTGTATGTGGGATCCGAACCCTCGGCAGGAGCGCCGCGCTCGCAAGCGGCACACTGTAGCAGTGCACCACCGGGCCGGCCCAAAGACCACTGGATTTCAATCCCATGCTCATGACACCATGTCATTCTGCCTCACCTCACTACAGTATTCATAGACGGAGGTAGTGCAGGTGGGGAACTAGCTTTGTGGTCTAACCTTCCCATTGTATAAATAAAGAAACAGACCTTAGAGGTGGGGCTATTTATGCAGCTAATCATTGGTGAAGCCCAGACCAGATCACACATCCAGTATGTTCTCAGTCTAATGATGCTTCTAAGGATGTTGATGTCAATATCTTAGCATCAATCATGAGTTATCATATCACAGGACCTTCTCTAACAAGAAGGGCTCTTGATATCCTGTTTTATTACAGTGATTGTTTCAATGAATATGGAATGCTTTACAGCCATGCTTCTGAGACAGAATGTATATGTAAATCTTGTGGACCGCTTGTTAACGTACAGTTTCTGAGTCAGAAAGTCCCAGGAATTCCAAAAATTTTTTGAAAAATTTTTTTCAAATACAAAATTAAGTATATTAAATTTAGAAATTCTCATAAGATTTCCTCTTTTCCTATGGAAGAAACACATGCACACATGCACACCCCCCTGCAACACACACACACAAGCTTTGGTCACAGATATCAGTGAGCTTCTGATACCAACCTTAACTTGATCACCAAAGCTTCGACTATAAGACAAATCCCCGGACATGAATTGATTAGTCACACCCACAAACCACAACTGAATGTTTTATTGGCTTACATTTTCCAGCTGGAATTAGATAGCATAGGATCGAGTATTTTGATTGATTTTGCATCTGGGTCAGTCAAAACTGTAGATCCCAGAGAAGGACTGTGTTGCACTAAGAGATTTTTATTTTGTGCTTCCTGAACCACTTTTGGCTAGGATTGATTGATAGGTCCCAATCCAAGTCCAATTGCTCATCTTTTCTGCCCAGGAGGATTTGGGATTTATTGATCTCTGTCCAAGCTCATCTGGGGAGAACAATGCAGCTATAGTGGAGAGAGTGCCACTTGGGGTCCTGCATTGTGCTGCTTTTGTTTCTCCTGCCAACTCAGACCAAGGCTGTATCTGCAGAACTTTTGGCAGCTGGCAGGCATGATTCTCCACTGCAGACAGATTTGATTCACCATTCCACCGCATGTCCTTTGATGGCATATTCATTTAGGCACATTACAGTCATACAGATGCAGGCTGACCCAGTTAGTTCTACATGCGTTATGAACCCAGTTAATTTTATATCAACTAATTGCATAATTCATTTATTAATGGACTGAATTAAAATCCAAGTGCTGCAGCTCCTCTTCAGAGCATCAGGATTAGTGAGCAGAGAAGCCTTGAGAGAATTTCACTATTCAGATCCATGGTCTTTTCCTCCCCCAAACTTATTCGCTCTTTTTCATTTGGGAAAAGGACTATTTCATGAAACAAGTAAGGATGAGATAAAAAAAATATTAGCTACATTACTAAAAACATTCATAGTCTTTTATATCCAGCTGCATAATATTAGGATATTGAAAGATCACATTGGTGCCCCCAAAACAATAGTTTTGATAACACATATGCTGAGTTTCGAAGTGTTACCTTGTGTACCTCTGGGTACCTCCTGAGAGATGACTGTCATTGCCAAATGGTCAGGGCTCCATGATATCTCTGTTCACTAGAGGAGAATTCACTAGAGGAGAAGCACTCTTATCCCCTGAGACCTCCAGAGCCCTGTCTTTGGATGCCGGTTTCTTCAGAAAGCCATCACATCTTGTCAGCTGCCAGTGACAAGAAGCAATGTTCCAGTGTCGTCCCTAACAGCCTGTCCTAGGCAATCACCCTATTGTCCCCAGAGTCCTTCTCGCTGCTGCTTTTGGGAACGAGTCCCCAAACTCCTTTCTGCTACTTTACAACAAATGTAGGAATTGTCCTCTCACTCCATGTCTTAGGTTGGGCTTACCCAGATGGAGACCTAAGATAAGAATTTGAGTGCAAATACTTTATGTAGGAAGTAACCTCAGGAAGCACTGGAAGAGGAGTGGAGAGCCCAGCAAGGGTGGGTTATCAAGTAGGTTATTGCTGGGGCAATCAGGCTCAGTTCTTTGAGGACCTCTGGAGACCCTTCTGCTCAGTTTTATCACCACAGGGGTGAAGAAACTATTGTATTTACCATCTCATTCTTGTATGTCACTGGCTGAGGGCTTCTCCTGAGAGCATTCACTTCTTGGTATTTGTGTAAGGCAAGAGAGAAGGCATGAAAGGAGGCCATCAGGTGGGGAATCACAGTTCCATACAACAGGATGCTCTGGACATGCATGCAAACATCAGGGGCCCAGATGAGATCAGTGGGGCACCGGGAGCCTAGAGCAGCAACCCAATGCCCTTGCTAGGGCTAGGTCAACTTTCTTCTTTGTTCTTGGCTTCCTTAAGACCTAAAGAAGCTTGTAACAACTCAATGTAATTACTGCCATTCTGTCTACACTGTGGATCTAGAACAAACTGACCTCTGTTTCTAGAGAAAGAAATGTCCCCATGCATTCCCTGTTTCATACCCCTCCCCATCTCCCAAAGTCCTAATTTCCTGCCTCCTAGAGAGACTTGTAAGACCCGTGCACCTTGCACAAATCCCACACGCCAGGGGTGGCTTACTTCACAAAGACCACAAGACAAGAGACGCTGCAATCAGGCAAGAGGAATTTTATTTTCCAGCTAGCTGGGGCCCTTTGCCTTTTGGAAAAGCGCCCCCCCCTTTACACTGGAGTTTTTATACACTTTCTTTGGACAAAGACTTTATTTATGGTCAGGCTTAACAATCACTTGGGCTCTGCCAGGTGTCCTGAAGATAAGAGGGCTGGTTAGTCCTTGAGACCGGCTGGCCCCTGGAATGTGTGTCTAGTTCTGCTTTGACCTCTGAAAAGCTGCTTTACTTAAAATACCTTTAGATATGTTTTCCTCATGTTTAGTAAGTTCTTACAGGAACAATTTGTGCAGGTTAAGTTAAAGTTATACTGTGCAGGCTAAAGTTATACAGGCCACAGTGCAGGTTAAAGTTACATGACAGGCCACAGTGCAGGTTAAAGTTACATTACAGGCAACAGTGCAGGTTAAAGTTACATTTTTCTTTATAACAGACTCTCAGTGGGTCCCACATATTTCTTTTAGGGAAAGCACAGCTATACCCACAGGAGTGTCTTCTGTCCCATATCCTGAGAAAAAAACTAAAAAGTTATCTGACAGTGGGATGTGTTCCAGTGTCTGGGTTGGTAAATCCTGTACATTATTATTATGCTGCTACAATAATAATAATAATGCCTTTATTATTAATATTATTGAAGCAACATAGTAACAGTGTCTTACCTTTCTTATTTTTATAATTTACAGTGAAAAAAAATCTATTAAAAAAAAAAAAGGGGGCGGACCGGTGGCGCACTGCTACAGTGCGCCACTTGGGAAGCGCGGCGGCGCTCCCGCCGAGGGTTCGGATCCCACATACAGACCGGCCGCTCACTGGCTGAGCGAGGTGCGGGCGCAACACCGAGGGTTGCAATCCCGTTGCGGGTCCCGGTCCAGTACGGGCGCGACACTGAGGGTTGCGATCCGTTGCCGGTCACGAAAAAAGACAAAAAAGGGAAAAAAATAATAATAATAATTTACAGTGCACTTTTATTTTCTAAGCTGATTCTACCAACCTACTGGGAGAGAGGAATTATTAGTTATTACCAAGAGAAAAACTAAATACCTGAGAGGGTAATTCAGGCCGAGGCCGTGCAAAATAGCTATTAAGAACTCAGGCTGCTAAGTCAGTTGACCTGAGTCCAAGTCTTGGCTCTCTTGTTTGCTAGCTGTGTACCTAAAACAGTTTGCTGGGGGGCCGGCCCGGTGGCGCACTGGATAAGTGCGCCGCTTGGGAAACGCAGTGGCGCTCCCGCCCGAGGGTTCGGATCCCACATATGGACCGGTTCCTGCTCACTGGCTGAGCGAGGCGCGGGAGCAGCGCCGAGGGTTGCAATCCCTTGCCGGTCCCTGGTCCGGTACGGGGGCAACACTGAGGGTTGCGATCCGTTGCCAGACACGGAAAAAGACAAAAAACCAAAAAAAAAAAAAAAAATCAGTTTGCTGGACCTCCCTAAGATTGTTTTCTCAAATATGAGGTTAAATTTGTAACAGTAGCAATCCACTGGATTGTCTTGAGGTTTAAATTGGATAATGGAAGTAAAGACTAGTCATTGGCTCACAGCAGGAGTTCATGGACTGTTGCTGATGCTGTTAACTGACTTAGTCAAAATTGCCCAAAACAGCCAAGGCTTGAGGCCAGATCTTATGACTGTTAGTCTTGTGTTTTTTCCCACCATTCCATGTTCCTGGTCAAATCCTGCAAATGACCCCAAATCAAGCATTTTGGTGTTAGATTTGTGCTGAGCCTTCAATTCCTACAAAATGTCTCGTCAATCTTAGTGCAAGACTTGGGAGGAGGGAGCTTTCACAGGGCCACAAATAGAAATAAAATGATTGAAAAATAGAAATAAAAACATTAATAGATTCATGCAGCTGCAACCTCCACAGGTTTAAGAGAACAAATGCCATGTACCCAGGACAAAGTATCTCAACCAGAATAAATTTACCTTTTTATGCTGAGAGGAAGCTGAAAAGGAGCTTCCAGGGTATTGGTGTCACTGGCATCTTCATTATGTTCTTAAATGAAAACAGAGAAAGGATTTGCTTTATTACAGGGGAAAGGGCCAAATGTGTTTGCTTTCAAGTATAGAATAAAATGAATTGCATATTCTCCATGTGGAACTTCATTTTGATTACATGTCTGGAAAGGCAGAGCAGGAAACAGCCGCTCATACCCACCCAAACACCCCCCGCCCCTTTTTTTATTTATTATTGAAGCAAATGAGGCCAATTGTTGGAAACTTCTGTGTAGCCCTGAATGCCTCAGTTGTGACTCTCATAGAAATTAATGTGTTTCATTTACCTCTTTGGAATGTTTGAGATGCTATTTAGCAGCCAATTGGGAGTTCCTTGCCCTGTAAGCTGTTCCGTGGTGACATACGCTCTGGCAGTCTCTACACTGGCTTGCTTGATAGGACTTTCACTGAGCCCAGGAAGGGGGTGGGGGGCTGCACGTCCAGACTCCCTCTTCTGCCTCCACAGGTGGCCACAAGGTGAAGAAAATGTGAAAAAGCTGAAAAACAGGTAGAGACAAGCACAGAAGACCTGTATTTACCATCACTCCAGGCCTTTCTTGCTATCTTCTCCCACAGTGTTCTCACCAATAAAGAAGTCACTTTCATATAGTCCCATCTCACTCAGTGGGAAACAAAGCCCTCAACGTGCCCTGCACACCTGCGTGACACGCAGCAGCCTCCACCCCTGCCCTCCATTCCCTCGGCCCAGGAACACATGCCTCTCCAGGTCCTCTTACTCCCCACACGTATCCTCACACTGGGGGCTCTTCCTCTGATGGACACGTGGACCATCCACTTGCTTCCTGCAGGTCTTATGCAAATGTCACCTCACCAAGGCCTTCTTGGGACATCGTATAACTTCGTATAATGTATGCTATACGAAGTTATTACGATTCTCAAGTGTTTAATGAGCATCTACTTTATGGCAGGCACAGGCTAGTTCTGAGGTAGAGTAGGGACAACAGACACATGGTCCCAGCCCTCCCGGTTCTTCTAGCCTGTTGAGGGAGGCCAATCGTATGCAAACAACCACACACAGATCTATTCAATTGCAGTTTTGATCAATGTCAGGAGAGAAGCATACAGGAGACCCAATCTAGATTGGAGGATTTCAGGGAAATTCTTCCTGAGGAAATATGGTTTAAATTGTATTTTGAAGGATGGGCAAGAACCAAGAGGATAGGGACATTTAAAGTGGAGGGGAGAGTAGGACCCAGGCCTCATGGCTTCCAGCCTACAAATCACTCCGTGACAGGTATATGATCGTGTTGGGGTTGGGCATTTAGCCACTCCTGTAGAATTTAAGATCATTAGGGCCAACACCCATGAATTCTAGAGGGCAGAAACTGCCTCTTTGATCTTTTGGTCTCCAGTCTTCAGTCCACTTCCTTTTCGAAGATCCTGGTAAAAGGGGGATACTTTCCTATATATTTTCAACATTTCCTGGGTGCCCACCCACAGTTTGGCTGTGAATTGCTTGACCTATGCTCTCAATAGGATAGGAAAACATTATAGCCACTGTTCCCCCACTCCTCCAACCCCACTCGGAATACTTTCAGTAGGAAATTACTCCAAACAGTTTACCTTTAAGAATTGAGAAATGAAGCTTTGGCCCCAAACATCCTCAGACAACTTTATGCAGGTTCAAAACAGGGGGAAAGTATCTCCATGGTTCCTTGCTTGTACATAGATTTTTCCCTTGATACTCAGAAATTATCTTGGAGAGGCCACCTCAGAAGACACATTTGACTGAAACACAACAGGTTATCTCTGCAGAAGGTGAGCAGATCTCATAGGCTGAAACAAAGTCTCAAATCCAATTTCTCAGAGGCATTATGACAAGGAGAGGATTTTTCCAATGGCCAGGAGCAAATTCAGTCTTAGAAATTCAAGTCATAGATAATTCATGCAGAATTGGGAATTACATTTAAAAAAGAATGTTGACTTCATGTTTCAAAACTAACTTCAAGGACAAATTGAGTCCTTAACTCGCCACATGACATCAAGAGCTCATTGCTTTTATTAGAGCCTCGATCATTCCAGTTTCCAATATCGGATACTGGATCATGGTCCTCTTTTCCCAACTGTAAAAAAGATAAAGGAAGTACTTCAAAATGCCAGGGGAGGGGACTGTCTGAAACAGTCTCTTATTTATTTGCATCTCCTGTTAGAGAGAGTGGACTGAGGATTGGGACACATAGGCCTCCCTGTGCATAACTCCATGGGCTCTGGTGTCAGGCAGCGACTGCAGCAGCTGTCCCCGCCCACCCTGTAACCTGCCTGCGGAGACCACGGGCTCTGGAGAGGAGAGACGTCGTGGGGCGTGATGTGTGAGCCTCCAAAGACTTCATCAGTCACTCTGAGATGTTGGCACAGAGTCAAGTTAGTTCTTATGTGACATTAAAAACCTCACTTCAGTGAGGAAAACAAACAGATAAAGAACACCAGCTAATGACTTCGGAAGGCCACAGAGCAGCTGAAGTATTGTTTTTTTTTAAATGCAATAGATTTTAAGCGGCATTTCCAATAATGAATAAGTCACCCAATTACTTCTCTCTTCTCATTCTGAACACCTGTCTCAGTGATACTCAATCCCCAGAGTGACTTTTATTTTTAACAATATTTATTGTCATGAGTGTTATCACATTAGATGAAATCAGCTGGAGACGGAGGCTGCCTGCCTCCGCTGGTGCACAGAGAGCATCAAGGCGCCCGGGCTTGGGGAGGGATTTTCATCCTCCTTCAGATGCTGCAGCTGCTCGGAGCTGCCATTGCTGACAGTCCCCAGCGGACAAGGAGGGAAATCTTATAACTGCCCTACAGAGTAAGATCCCTGAGGGTTCCCCTGTGACTGTCACCTCAAAGGGTCCCGAAGAATTTCACAAGGCTCTTGCTGGAAACAAATCTAAGAACAGTTCCATTTAGCATCCAAAGACCCTCTGTTGTCACCACAGGACTCTTCCCATCTGCTCCTGAGGAACTTCTATAGAACACCAAGAAAGCAAAGGGGCGGTGACTCTGAGATGTCTTGGGAGCAACCCTTTCTGCTTGTCAGACGTGGCCTATAAATCAGGCAAAGGATATCTGTATCGCTCATACCATGTCCCTATTACAGAGCCTGTCACCTGTCCTTATGAAGGATCTAACTGGGAAGTGAAAGCTAGCGCACATTAAACAGCTAGAGAGCATTTTATAAAAGAACACTCTTTCTCTCTTCTCATTCTGAACACCTGTCTCAGTGATTCTCAATCCCCAGAGTGACTTTTATTTTTAACAATATTTATTGTCATGAGTGTTATCACATTAGATGAAATCAGCTGGAGACGGAGGCTGCCTCCGCTGGTGCACAGAGAGCATCAAGGCGCCTGGGCTTGGGGAGGGTTTTTCATCCTCCTTCAGATGCTGCAGCTGCTCGGAGCTGCCATTGCTGACAGTCCCCAGCGGACAAGGAGGAAAAATCTCATAACAGGATTCCTACAGAGTAAGATCCCTGAGGGTTCCCCTGTGACTGTCACCTCAAAGGGTCCTGAAGAATTTCACAAGGGTCTTGCTGGAAACAAACCTAAGAACAGTTCCACTTAGCAGCCAAAGACCAGCTCTGTTGTCACCACAGGGCTCTTCCCATCTGCTCCTGAGGAACTTCTAGAGAACACCAAGAAAGCAAAGGGGCGGTGACTCTGAGATGTCTTGGGAGCAACCCTTTCTGCTTGTCAGACGTGGCCTGGAAATCAGGCAAAGGATATCTGTATTGTTCATACCATGTCCCCATTACAGGGCCTGTCACCTGTCCTTATGAAGGATCTAACTGGGAAGTGAAAGCTAGCGCATATTAAACAGCTGAAGAGCATTTTATAAAAGAACACTCTTTTAGGTATTTCTTCAAGATTTACTGAAGGCCTATGCATTATACATGCAACACCTGATATACAAGTTGATGTAAGACAAAGATTCTGCATTTGAGAAAGTTCTGATTCTAGTTACTAGGGGAGACAGCTTTGTAAACAAATAGTTTAGATAAGAATGATAATATTAGAATTTTAAGTACTCAGCGAATGTTGGGCTATTCAATTTATAGACAAGACTACTAAGTCACAGAGAGATAACATGCACGAGGTCACACTGACACTAAGTGGTAGGGCTGGGATTGGAGACTGAGTAGGTGGAGGGCAGGAGTCCAGGCACCTAACCACTACGCTGTACGGCTTCCTGCAAAGATGGGCGACAAGGATAAATAACTACACTGGTTTGCATGCTCCACCTGGGGCTAATCAACGTGCTGAGCGTTTAACATGTGCTGTTTAATTTAATCCTTAGAACTACCCAGCCAGGGGGCCGGCCCGGTGGCGCACTGCTACAGTGCGCCGCTTGGGAGCGCGGTGGCGCTCCCACCGAGGGTTCGGATCCCACATACAGACCAGTTCCCACTCACTGGCTGAGCGAGGTGCGGGCGCAGCGCCCAGGCGTGCGATCCTGTTGCCGGTCCCGGTCCGGTACGGGCGCGACACTGAGGGTTGCAATCCATTGCCGGACACGAAAAAAGACAAAAAGGAAAAAAAAAAAGAACCACCCAGCCAGGTACTCATGAGTCTTGGTTGTAAGAAATAGAATAAAGAAGAGGAATTTTACACAAATAGCTCATAAATCAAAGAAAATAGGGCAGATGCATAGAACCAGAGGCAAGACAATACTCTCTGTCTCATTCTTATTTTCTTTCTCTTATTCCCTCTCTCTCATTTCTCTCCTCTTTCTCTCCCCCTCATCTCTTCAGTCCTTCTCACATCCACTTCACTCTCATCTACTATGTACCAGCTTTTTTCACATGCTGGAGGCAAAGAAATCTGGCAGCCCCTGGCTTATATTTTCACGCCTTTGCTACCAGGATAAAATGTTCCTCCCCCAGCTCAAAAAAAAATTCTTAGTAAGGACATTGATTGATTTGTGATCTGTCAAATGCCTATTCTAAGACCATACCCCAGCACCAGCAAGGAAAGGTCATGGGAGGATTGCTATTCCCAGTCAGACCACACATGAGACTGGAAGGTGTGGAAAGCAGGTGTTTTCTCAAAAGATGTGGGGAGGGGGAGTGGCCACTGAGAAAATCATTAGGAACTTAACAAGCAGCCTAATGTATGGCCACTAAGTGTAGATTTGTTGATACCCTTTTTGCAGATGAGAAATTGGGATTGAGAGAGGTTAAGTAACTTGCTTAAAACATCTTCTATTGGTCATGAGAGATCTGAACAAGGTAGAATACGTAACTGAGTTCTATGTGATGTGGCTTAGGCTCCAAGCCATACTGGCATGTTATCATGGGTGGGACTACTCACTAATCCTCAAGGAAGAACTGGTGCTTATCCTGTTTATTAAAGAAAGAACGGAATTTGGAGAGGCAGAGAGGAAGTTTTTTCAGGTAAAGCCAACAGGAGACGGAAGAAAGAGGCTGGAATGGAGGCCATGGAGGAGAGCCTGTCTGTGAAGTGGAGTGATTTTTGCTTGTGTCCAGATGAGGGGACTGACAGTTGAGTCCCTTCACTGAGACCTGTGGGACCTGGCCCACAAATGCTGCCTAATGGTTGGCACCAAGGAGATTTGCAGAGTCTTCTCTGTGGGGCTCATGCCTGTGTCTGAATGATCAGAGTTCCCTTGAAAGAGCAGCATGTGACCCTGAGGTGAAGCCATTGCCACCCCACTGAGGAGTAAGTGGGTATTCATATCTTCATCCAAACCTGAAGATTGCGGCCCCAGCCCACATGTTTTTCCATGTCCCAGGTCCTCTCAGTTCAGAAATGGAAAAGCCAGGATGCCCAGGTGACCCACACCTAGCAGAGTCTACGACTAAGCCCTGGATCTGCAGTTCAGGCACAGCCTGCTTTGAAACTGGAACTTCCCAGAACCCTGGCCTAGTGGCTCTTTGGATTCTATGGTCCTAACCACTTCAAACCATTCTTCCTAAGCCCTGCCTGAGTCACTTCCTCTAAGAAAGTTTCATTTAGCTTCAACCGACTCTCTCTTCTGTCCGTTTCTAGACTTCTGATAGGCTCTATTAGCAGCTGCTCCTGTGCTGTGTTCATGTCATCCTGTCATCTTGTTCTTAATCAGGACTTTCGCCTCCCCTGCCCTGTCCTCTCCCCCTGGTCATACCTCCTCTTACGCTTCCTGGCTTTTGTTCCTTCTGGTAGGAAGCAGGTTCATCCCTATTGCCAGACACCAGCTTCAGGCTCTTTCTGCCATGTGAGCTGGAGTCCTAGGAATGTGCCTCGTCTCTCTTATGAATTTAACTCCAATGATAGAATCACTAGGGCCTCTCAGTAGTCGGCTCTGAGGTTTACCATGGGTCACTTTGCTGCCTGCCCTCTAGGGAGCAAGTACCATTCACTTAGTGATAAGTTTCTGGATCTGTATCCCAGCTTTGCCAGCAGTGGAGGACACCTCAACTTAACCATTCCTACAGGGGACTTTTTAAATGACCCCATGGAATCTTCTATAGCCTTACAATCTTGTCGTAGAGCAAAGAGAGGGGTTGTCCTTTAAGCCCAAAGGAGAGAAACCAGAAAGAGCAAACAAAGAAAAACAAACAAAAAAAATTGGTGCAAATCCTTAAGAATACCAGTTTCGAAGCCTGTGCCCTTACTTTCTATGCTCTATTACCTCTAAGAACATAAACTGAATACACTCCTGAGCTCCACGAGGGTCAGTCTCAGTGCCCTATTGTTTTCTAAGACTAAGTCCAACCTCTAAAATCTAATTGGAAGTTTCTAAAATCTTTATTCAGTCTCTCAAAGGGATAGTGCTTTTTTATGATTCCCTGTGACTTCTCTTTCTGTCTCATTGTCTTTTTTTTTTTTTTTCCTTTTCCTTTTTTTTCGTGACCGGCAACGGATCGCAACCCTCAGTGTCGCGCCCGTACCGGACCGGGACCGGCAACGGGATTGCAACCCCCGGTGTTGCGCCCACACCTCGCTCAGCCAGTGAGCAGCCGGTCTGTATGTGGGATCCGAACCCTCAGCGGGAGCACCGCCGCACTTCCCAAGCGGCGCACTGTAGCAGTGCACCACCGGGCTGGCCTGTCTCATTGTCTTTTATCCTAGGTTTTCATTATGTCCTCAGCTGGACCCTTCTGACCTCTGTCTCTCTCTCTTTCTCTCTTTTTTTTTTCTTTTCCCATTGCCCAGATTTGTTTAACCAAGGAAAGAAGGGAATATTGACCCAGCAAGAAGAATTCTTTCTAACACCTGTGTGTATGTGTGTGTGTTTGTACCGGTACTTTCTCAATAGCTTTCCCTGTTATATAAGTTTGCCTGGGTCTTTATGAAACAGTTGAGTTGCTGTAGGGCTTTGGCCCAGGGAGATACTTCCAGGTCATGATCTGGTTTTGAGAGACTACTCTCCTATGTTGGAAGCATATTTATACATTTTAATTCGACAGGCATATAATTCTTACAAAATTCCCAGCCTGGATGGCAAGATTTTGCTGCTTCTGAGCCCTAGGGGTAGGGGTGGGCTGGCTTTCACCTGAGTTGTTTAAAGTCACTGGGCAATATTTTACTAAAATCCCCTTCCAGAGAGAAAAATGTCCCTCTACTAGTTTAGAACATGTTTTGAGAGTTTCCTCTCTGTAAGGTCCTAAGTGAGCCAGAGTAGGGTAAATGTAATTGAAGAAATTTTCTTCCCTCAAGAAGCTTGGACCTTAGGAGAGGTCTCTCTCTTTCTTACTCTCTCTCATGCACATATATATAATACATATACACATTTATATAGTACAGAAACACTTATAAAGCTACATGAAAACAGCTATAAAATAGAACTCAAAGTGACTACGCATTTTTAATATATAGGGAGATTTGTCAAGACTTCCTAGACAAGAGTTAAGTAAAAAACGTATTTTCAAAAAATATGTTTTACAGATAATTTTCTCAATTTGAAGTATTTATCTCCTCTATCATTACAGAATGCAAAATTATCAGAATCAAATACATAAGTTTTCTTTCAAAAATGTAGTTCAGGGCCAGCCCGGTGGCGCACTGGAGAGTGCGCCGCTTGGGAGCACGGCGGTGCTCCCGCCGAGGGTTCCGATCCCATGTGGAGACTGGTTCCCGCTCACTGGCTGAGTGCGGTGCGGGCGCAACACCGAGGGTTGCGATCCCGTTGCCAGTCCCCGGTATGGGCGCGACACCGAGGGTTGCGATCCCGTTACCGGTCAGTAAAAAAGACAAAAAGAAAAAAAAAATGTAGTTCAGACAATCCTCTTTGATTCATTCACTTCTCAATTATTGATTGATTCCTGACTTTGTACCATGTACTGGGCTGGGAGCTCAGGATAAAGAGATGACTAAGACATGACCCCTGCCCTCGACAGCCCAGACTTCAGGGGAGAAACCACCCTGCAAGCAGCACCTCTCACACGTGAGGCGAGCGTAAACGTGAAGGCTGCACAGTGAACATGCCAGCATGGATGGAGTACAGACACACACATGGGGTAAGGGGAGATTAAAGAGGATTCTTGTAGAAAGTGAAGGCTCAGATGTGTCTTAAAAGGCCTGTCGGAGTTCTCCAGGGGGAGAACAGGTAGGAACGACACTGTGGCAGAGGACGTACAGAGCAAAGACGCAGAGTGAGACAGCAGGGACAGCTGTGCATAGGTTTGAGTTGGGGGTGGGAGAGTTGGCCTCAAGTTGTTTGGTGCTTCTGCAGCATAAATTCCAAGGGAGAGTGTGTTAGAGATGAGAGCAGACAGACAGATGAAAAGCAGATTGTGAAGGTCTTATGAGCCATGTGAAGGGTCTTGGATTTTCTCTGAAGGCAGGTGGATAATGGGGGTCACTAAAATGATGGTCATTTTAGTCTGGGAGTAATGGCATCAGATATTTTACAGAGCTCACTCTGCTGCAGTGGGATTTGGGAACAATTAGCAGACAGGGGATCAGTTAGAGACCTGTTGCTCTAGTCTGGGTGAGGAACAATGGGCAGATACATTAGGGAAGTCGTCACAGAGATGAAAAAAGAGGAGTCTAGAGATCCTGAGGGATGAAGTAAGCACGGCTTGCTACGTGATTTTTAATCATGAACCATCTCAGTAAGTGCCAGCTCCGTTCTCCCACTTGATCAGTCTGAAGAACTCTGGAGTCACCCTGGCTCTCTGATTCTCCAGCAACAGTCTAAGGCCTCACCCCTCCACCGCCAGGACGGTGGACCCAGATGCAGCATTTCTCCTGGGGGCACCGCGTGGCCTCCTAACTGATCTCACTGTTTCTAGCCTTGTCCTCCTTAAAAAGCTTATTCTCTAGATAGCAGAGAGAACCTATGAAAACACACCTGGTCAGGATCCTCCATAGCTTCCTATCTCACTCAGTGGGAAACAAAGCCCTCAACGTGCCCTGCACACCTGCGTGACACGCAGCAGCCTCCACCCCTGCCCTCCGTTCCCTCGGCCCAGGAACACATGCCTCTCCAGGTCCTCTTACTCCCCACACGTATCCTCACACTGGGGGCTCTTCCTCTGATGGACACGTGGACCATCCACTTGCTTCCTGCAGGTCTTATGCAAATGTCACCTCACCAAGGCCTTCTTGGGACACCCCTGAAGCACTGCAGTGCCCGGACACGCATAATCCCCCTCTGCTTCATGTCTGTCCTTGTCCCTCTCATGACCTAACATCTAACACATCTTAGTTACCTTCTTGTTGTCTATCTCTGCACCAGCACTGCCTGCTCTGCTCCCAGCTGTATCTACAGTGTCTAGAATAGAAATCTGTATTCGCCAAGGTTCTCCACTGTGATTCAGGTACAGGGGCCTGCCAAAGACTCCAAACACCATCCCTACCTGCTACTGACACTTCGAACACCATTGGGTCTGCTGGACCATATGGACCAAGGAGCAGAGCAGCTTGCACGGCAGCCGGGACCTGTTGTAGAGCCTTCTCTTTTTCTGAGCCCCACTCAAAATTAGCAGCTTTTTGGGTCACTCAGTAAATGGGCTGGAGGAACATACCAAAATGAGGAATGAGTTGCCTCCCAAATAAGCCCACTAGGTGCTGAGCCTCATTCTTGGTTGTAGGAGGGGCCTGATGGAGCAACTTATCCTTCACCTTAGAAGGGACATCTCAACATTCCCCATACTACTGAACCTCTAGAAATCTAACTGAAATTGAATGCTCCCAA
Source organism: Galeopterus variegatus (assembly GCF_000696425.1). Classification (NCBI taxonomy): domain Eukaryota; kingdom Metazoa; phylum Chordata; class Mammalia; order Dermoptera; family Cynocephalidae; genus Galeopterus; species Galeopterus variegatus. The sequence goes on along the minus strand of NW_007737252.1, from coordinate 16,081 downwards.
ATTTTAGTTGGGTTTATTTCCCATCCACTGACATGCAAATGTCTTACCAATAAGTCCAGAGTAGTTGCTACTTCATGCTCACTAGGTTCAATCAGCATAACATCATCAGTGTAATGGACCAGTATAATGTTCTGTGGAAAGGAAAGGCAATCAAGATGCCTGTGAACTAGATTGTGACAAAGGGCTGAAGAGTCAATATACCGCAGGATGTGGTTGGGGACCCATTGGACCCACTGTGAGTTATACCTGGACTAAAAGTCCCTTAATCACCTGACCCCCAAAATCCCCTATTCTAACTGAAGTGCTATTGCTTTATCTCACACGGATTTATCACCTCTCTTGCCTTGGGTGATGGAGCTGCAAAGGATTACTCAAAGCCCATTTCTTCCAAGCAGTGAGAGACCCCGAAGGGGTTAATCTCCCAGAACCCTCAAAAGCAAGGCATTCCTTCCTTGGGAAATTTACCATGAATTGGTGTTCTCTCCCTACATTTATTTTCCAGACCAGGAAGTTACAGAAAAAGAACATAGGTGTGGTAATAGTTTAACAATAGAGGCTGGTAACAAGCAAAGTGACATTCCATAATGCAATTTGCAAAAGATTAAGTCGATCAACTGACAAAATGTTTGATCTTAGCAAACATTCTCTTTCCATACAGCAGCTTCCCAGTATCTTTACATATCAATCAAGTAACTTGTCTGTCCTTGAGCCAGTAACCTTGCTGTGTTATAATTCTTTATCTTACAACAGAGACTTTTAGCCTGGGGAAAGTTTCCTGTCTTTTCCAAGTTTAACATTTTTATATGTACTTTTAAGAAGTTAGGCTAAACCTGAAACTACAGGGAACTAGACTCTGTGAAATCTATTTGCTTTATAAAGTAAGTATACTGCACAAAGTGCCACTGTGATGTTTCAGGTTTCCTGGAATGAATGTCAGTTCAGAGCCAGTGTCTGGTAGTCCCTGAAAGGTCTGATTATTTCCCTTTCTCCAATGCACAGTCACTCTGGTAAAAGGCCACAGGTCCTCTTGGGAAAGGATGGTAGAAGATTGACAGCACATGTTTTCCATAGTATACCAGGGTCTTTCCTCAATGGGACCTGGCCACCCCTTCATTCAAGGGGTTCTGGAGCTGTAAACCAGCTCAAGTCCCTCACAAATGTATTTCTCAAAGTCTTGGTGAAAGGTATGTTTTCTGGAGCTTCCCATTGTGGGGGACGAGGTTTTACATGACAAATCCACTCTAGCGTTCCAATCTCCTGAAGTGTTTGGATCCCCTCCTCTACAGTTAATTGGGGATAGGCATCTCTAACTCTCTCACAGTGGGCCATCTTTTGATTCATACTTCGGCCAACGAACCAAATGAACTGTTGGCACCTTTCTTAACTTCCCAAGCTGCAACATTAAATACAGAATCTCTGGGCCGGCCCGGTGGTGCACTGCTACAGTGCGCCACTTGGGAGCGCGGCGGCACTCTCGCCAAGGGTTCGGATCCCACATACAGACTGGTTCCCGCTCACTGGCTGAGCGAGGTGCGGGCGCGGCACCGAGGGTTGCGATCCCGTTGCTGGTCCCGGTCCGGTACGGGCGCGACACTGAGGGTTGCGATCTGTTGCCGGACACGAAAAAAGACAAAAAAAATAATAATAATACAGAATCTCTGCTTAGTGGGCCCATATCCATAGATTTTGCCTGATTCAACACTATGTTCCTTCCACCATCATCCCACACCTTTAATATCCATGATCACACATGTTTTCCAGAATTTTACTTGTCTAAATTAGAAAACTCATGTAGTTCTTTTGGAGAGTAACACAATTCCTCACAGATTACACTTTGCACCTCACCTTCAGGGGCCCACTGGGCCTTGAGTCTAATTACAGGTCTAGAATCAAAGACAGATGCTGGGGTGGGTCCTGAGGAAAACCAGTATGGCCTCACTCAGTCACTGCCTCGGGGGGAGCCATTACTGTGTCCTTAGGCAATGTAGGGTTAATCCCCTCATTAACTCTGGGATGGGGATGGGGAGTTCATTTATGGCAAACAAGACTCAATGCAATTTATGGGTTCCATGTCCCCAGCCTCATCAGGGTCTTCCAACACGTCCCCATCCACACTTGCAGGATCCAATTCTTTCCCAGCCAATGCCCTCACTTCAGTCGTAGATACCCTGTGAGGCTGATAATTCAACTGCTGCTGTAGTTCAGCCCATTCACGATGAGGGCTTATGTTTGATTTTTGGCAATTTCAGCCCTATGGGTGCTGGAGAGAAGATTCTGGCCAGAACACACTTAGGAACTTTTAGGTCATCTCTGTGGCGCTTGAGCTGAAAATTCACATCTCCGAGCTCTTCCTTTTCTTTCCTCACTTTGTTCAATGATGCCAGGAGCCACATCATTATAGTCCTTGGTTTTTCACAAATTCCCAAAGGGGTCATGTATAGAGTCACTGAACCCCTTGCCTCTTACAAGTGGTAAATTAGGAGTATCTAAAGCGCTTATGTTGCGTATCTCTACAAACAGTTCATGCCACGGATTATCAGTATTATTAGAAGTCAAGCTCTTAGCATTTTTAGGTCTAAAACCCTGAAATCAATTAAAGAAATTCATCTTTAAGATTCTGTTTCTCTAGAGCCAACTCTGGTACCAATTTTCTGATTAGTCCATTTTTTGTTGCTTATTACAGAGTACTTGACTGGATAATATATAAAAAAATTAAATTTATCTCTTACAGTTTTGGAGACTAGGAAGTCCAAAGTCCAGGGAATACATCTGATGAGGGCCACCTTCTTGCTGGCCACTCTCTATAATGACACAGGGTGTCCTATGGCAAGAATGGCAAGAGCTAATTAACATGCTCACTCACTGTCCTTATAAAGCCACGAGTGCCACTCCTGTGACAACCCACTAAACCGTTAACCCATTACTCCACAAATGTATTAGTCCATGCACGAGGACATGGTCATCATGATCCAATCACCTCTTAATGGCCCCAACTTTCAACACTGCTACTGTCTGATTTCCTACCCTCTTAGTACTGTTACAATGGGGTTCAAGCTTCAATGAGTTTTGGTAGGACATTTAATCCACAGCATTCTCCCCTGGCCCCCCAAACTCATGTACTTCTCACATACAAATACATTTACTTCACTCCTGTAGCCCCAAAGTCTTAACTTGTCCCAGCACCAACTCAAAAATTCCAGAGTTTCATCTGTAAAATTAACATAAATTATCTACTTCCAAGATACAATGGTAGGACAGGCATTAGACAGGCATAAGAAATTATCATTCCAAAGTGGAGCAATGAGCCAAAAGTGAGGGGTAACAGGTCCCAAACAAGTACAAAACTCAGCCTGGCAGGCATCAAATCTCAAAGCTGGAGAATAATCTCCTTTGACTCCATGTCTGGCATTCTATGCACACTGGGGCAGAGCTTGGGCCTCCAAGTCCTTGGGCAGCCCCACTCCCATGGCTTTGCTGGGATCAGCCTATGATCTTCCAGGCTTGTGTTCCACTCTGGTAGCTCTATAGTTCTGGGGTCTTCCAGGCATTCCCACCCCTACAGCTCCATTAGAGTATGGCCCCATTGGGGTTCCCTGCTGAAACTCCAACCCCACATTTCTAACCTGCATTGCTCTAGTGGAGGTTCTCAGTGGTGACAAATCTATTCCTAGGTGATTTGAATACATCCAGGCACTTCCATACATCCTTTGGAATCAGGGCTTCACAGTTCTTGCATTCTGTGAGCCTACAGACTTAACACCACATGGACGCCACCAAGGCTTGTGGCTTGCATTTTTCAAAGCAGTGGGTCCAGCATCACCTGAGGCCAATTTAGCTACAGTCAAAACAGCCAAGGAGCATAGTGCTGGAGTGCAGGGAGCAGCTTCCTGAGGTGGCCCTGGACAGTGGCCAATGAAGGGCACTGCAGGCCTGTTCCCTGAAACCATTCTGTCTTTCTAGGCCTCTNCTTTTATTGTTGAATGATGAATAAAGAAAAAGACAGATTAGATGAAGAGGTAAGAGAAGGGAAAATGTGTCTATGTTTAGGATGGTATAACCCAAGTGTGACAAAGAATGATAGAAGGGAAAGTGTGGGGATGACAGTGAGGTCTTCGAGGTGATGCGCTTACTAGATATTGTTCAATGAATGCCAATAAGTCATAGGAATTCCCAAAATATTATGATAAATTGAGAAATGAGTGAACAGACACCCCCCTCCATGCTGTGTCGGGACTCAGAGCACGCCTGTTGAATGAGGGAAGAGGTGTTCAGCAGGATTCTGAAGGAATGGAATAGAGTCCATTGATGGGAAAGGCTGTCCAGGCAGAAAGGGACAAGAGCAGTGAACTGTTCATTTGCTTTTTAAAAATGAAACACACACCCTTCAGTGCTCTGTCCAATGACTCAGCTTGTTTCCCATCATACAGTACAGCTCGAATGAAAGTTCTCCCAGCTTGAATGAAAGTTCTCAGAGTCCAGCTCACTGCCTGGTAGGAGACTCTGAGCAGGACGCAACTGCTCCACACAATATACCTGTGCTTTTGCTCCCCTCAAGGACAGAGTCATTTAGGCCCCTGCTACTTATCTGTGTGCAAACACCCTACTGATGCACATAGAGGCAGCAAGTGGTCTGTGTTTTTTAACATGACTTTATACCAAGTAAACAGCTTTATTGTCAGCCAGCATGCATGGAAAAGCCCCACAACACTTGGATACATAGCCCAGCCCCTTCTTGTTAGGGTCTCTGTGAGGCATTTGGAGCTCTAGGTGTTAATGGGTCCCACCCACAAAAAGTGCATTTTTCTGCCTCATATTCACTTTCTACACTCTNGTATCTCTGTAATGTCTTCAAGGTCTTTCTTCCATTGTCTTGATGATCCCTTCCTTATGTGTTGATCTCCTGAGCAGATGGTCGCTGGGTTATGCCTTTGTTTTCCTCTCCTGAACACACTTTCTTCTTCTTTACATGGCTAGGCTGACAGTTTTCCCATTTCTTACCCTCGGCTTCCCTTTTAATTATAAATTCTGCCTTTGCTGCTATAAATTCCACCTTTACATCATGCCTTTGCTGCCATAACACAGAAAAAGCTGTTAGAAGTATTTACACAGCTACCTGAATGCTTAGCTGCTTGGAAATTTCTTTCACCAAATACTCTGGTTCATTACTCTTAAGATCCACATTCCATAAAGCCCTTCGACATGAACATAATGGAGCCAAGTTCATTGCCAGTTTACAGCAAGCGTAAACTTTGCTTCAATTTCCAATAAGCTCCTCTGCATTTCCATCTGAGACCTCCCCAGAATGGCCTTTACAAACTGTATTTCTATCAGCATTCTTTTTTTTTTTTTTTTGTCGTTTTTGTGACCGGTAAGGGGATGCAACCCCCTGCTTGGTGTCGCCCGCACCGTGCTCAGCCAGTGAGCGCACCAGCCATCCTTATATAGGATCCGAACCCGCGGCGGGAGCGCCGCTGCGCTCCCAAGCGCTGCACTCTCCCGAGTGCGCCACGGGGCCGGCCCTCTATCAGCATTCTGGTCACCACCATTTAACCAATCTGTAAGAAGTTTCAAATGTTCCCTGGCATTCTTGAATCTAGGCTTTCCCTAGCCGGCTCCTCCAAATTCTTCCAGCCTCTGCCCATCACCCAGTTCCAAAGCTGCTTCCACATTTTCAGGTTATCGTAACACCCCAGTCATGGTACCAATTTTCTGTATTAGTCTGTTTTCTGTTGTTTATAACAGAATACCCCAAACTGGGTAATTTATAAAGAAATGAATTTTATTTCTTACAGTCTTGGAGGCTGGGAAGTCCACAGTCCAGGGGGTGCATCTTGTGAGGGTCTTGTTGTGGGTGGGAACTCTACAGGGTCCTGTGGTGACACAGGCAATAACATGGCAAGGATCGCTTGAGCAAGACAGCTTACCTTCTCACTCGCTCTCCTTATAAAGCCATCAGAATCATGCCCAGCCCAGACGCTATCGAGATGTGGAGTCTGAGCATCACTCCAGGAATTTTCCACAAGCACCTCTGTGTTACCTTCACCCCACCAGAAGCAATCTCTGACTTTTTTTCCACTCCAGAGTCACACTATGGTTTTAATTTGCATCTTCCTCATGACTAAGGATGCTGAGCACCTTTTAATATGCTTATTGGCTATTTGAGTTTCCTCTCTTCTGATATGTCTAAGGATGACTTTAAAAATGTTTTTCTTTTGGGAGGGGAGGTTGAGAGGAAGAGTACAGTTGACTGGTGGGAAGACCAAGGGTATGTTTCTATGACAAACCTTGTTTCAAGGTGTCTGCCATTAACTGAAGGCGAATTGTCACATCTGTGTGGCTTCCCAATGTCAGGAGCAAGGAAATGCTGATTTGTTAAAACTCATCCAAAAATTGGATGCTAAAGCATATGCTGCCTGAAGCCTTATCTTCTAATCATTTCCAGTTATGTAACTTTTTTTCCAATGGGTGTCATTCTAGCAGGAAAACTCAAAGTCATTAGCAGATTTTATGATAAATTGAGAAATGAGTGAACAGACACCCCCCTCCATGCTGTGTCGGGACTCAGAGCACGCCTGTTGAATGAGGGAAGAGGTGTTCAGCAGGATTCTGAAGGAATGGAATAGAGTCCATTGATGGGAAAGGCTGTCCAGGCAGAAAGGGACAAGAGCAGTGAACTGTTCATTTGCTTTTTAAAAATGAAACACACACCCTTCAGTGCTCTGTCCAATGACTCAGCTTGTTTCCCATCATACAGTACAGCTCGAATGAAAGTTCTCAGAGTCCAGCTCACTGCCTGGCAGGAGACTCTGAGCAGGACGCAACTGCTCCACACAATATACCTGTGCTTTTGCTCCCCTCAAGGACAGAGTCATTTAGGCCCCTGCTACTTATCTGTGTGCGAACACCCTACTGATGCACGTAGAGGCAGCAAGTGGTCTGTGTTTTTTAACATGACTTTATACCAAGTAAACAGCTTTATTGTCAGCCAGCATGAATGGAAAAGCCCCACAACACTTGGATACATAGCCCAGCCCCTTCTTGTTAGGGTCTCTGTGAGGCATTTGGAGCTCTAGGTGTTAATGGGTCCCATCCACAAAAAGTGCATTTTTCTGCCTCATATTCACTTTCTACACTCCACAAAAAGTGCATTTTTCTGCCTCATATTCACTTTCTACACTCTGCTCCATGCAAGACTGCACAGTGCACAGCACCTGCACTTAATTCTTTCCAATCATTCCCATAGCTGAACGTGTGTGTGTGTGTGTGTGTGTGTGTGTGTGTGTGTGTGTTTGTGTATTAACAGGGTTAAGAACATGCTACCCTGAAATACAGCTCGTGGGCATTTGAGACAATAGCAAAAGCAGGAAGATCACTCTCACCTTCCCCCCATCGTTTTCCCCTGAAGCAGGTCAAGACTTTCACGTGAGAGTTGACAACCCTATACCCAGAGGAAAGGAGCATGCTTATCTCTAAAGACACCGAGACACAGACAAGAATCTGAGCAAACAGGCCATCCTTCCTAAGGTCCCCTAGTTTATTACCACTAGATCACTCCACCTTTGTCCAATTATACCTTCATCAAAACAGAGCACAAACATACACAGGTTTACCTGTTTCTTTGGGCCTTCATTTCTGAAGTCTCTCATCACATAAAATTTATATTAAACATATTTGTATTATTTCCTCATCAATCTGTCTTTTGTTACAGAATCCTAAGCTGTGAACCTAATATAGAAAAAGATATTTTCCCCTACAGTATATATGTGTATTGTTTGTGTAATAGGTATATATGTGCATGTGTATGTGTGGATGCATATATACGTGAGCAAGTATAAATTTGCAGATATTAGATAGGGTGACAAAAGGAAAATTCTATAATACAATGTTTAGGAGTATTTGTTGCAGAGTCTTTAGATCTGAGTCAAACCCCAGCTCTGCCAGTTACTAACCTCTGATTTAAAGTAAAGTACACAATGTCTTTAAGTCTTCCTTCTCATCTGGAAAATGGGGATAATAATATATGCTTTTCAGAGTTTTAAAAAGAATCCATTACAGGAAGTAAGATAGTGTAGAGCTAAATGTTAGCTGCGATTATTAAAAGTATAATAAAGTAACACAGGACCCTAACACGGAATAAAAGACAAACATAACATAGGACCCTAACACAGAATAAAAGACAAACATAACACGGGGAGAAAAGAAATATATCAAAAGAAATGTAGGTCAGTTTGTGTGTGTTTGCTTCTGTGAGAAAGTGCTCGAGCAGCGGGGTCCCCTTTGACCGTCTGCCAGGACCCCAGCATTGGGGTCTGCTGATGTTCGCAACAGGCTCAGGTTTAATTCAACCATGTCCTGAGAGACTCTGCAGGGCTGTTCTCACCTCTTGTTTAAAAACATTACTCTTCACCCATCCTCTTGGTGACTCTCCACGTGGAAGGCCAAGGATAGAAGTCCGGGCATAAAGAGGCCGGGGCTCCAATGGCCTCTGCCCCATACCCGGTCTGACTGCCTGAGAGGTGGGAACCAGCAAGCCCACCTGCCCCAGCTTTCTTGGGAGCCTCTGGTGGAAGCAAGCAAAGGGTTTGACACTCAGGGACTCTTCAGCCATCCTCTCTGGAAAACAGTGCTACTAAGAAATGTTTAATTAACATGCTCCCACTTTCCTAAAACTAGTAAAGAAAAATCAATAGATACTAAATGGTTACAATCCTCGGATCAAAGTGGTTTTTAAGTGAGGTTGTCTTCAGCTGTAGCCCCTCTCTCGCCCTCTCCTACCACATGCAAAAGACAGGAACTAGGCTCCCCAGGAAGGGGCATTGCATGGCAAGTCTTGCCTGTGCCATGTGCAGGTTAGCGATTGGATTTGGGATCAAGTAGCAACATGTCAAAACCTACTTCCAAACCCTTGCTCCTTTATCCCCAGTGCTGGGATATGTTTGTTGAGCTTAGAAATTTGGGATAAGGAGGGAGTGTGAATCGAATTAGCCCAAGTAATTCCAACAATTCACGCCTCAGGGTCTTGGCATGGGTTCCTGTGCCTGGAATGCTCATTGCCCCATATCTGTGTGGGCAGCTCCCTCGGTTCCTTAGGTTTCGGTTCAAACGTCACTTTCTCAGCAAGGCTTTCCTGGATCCAAAATTTCACCACTCCCCCCATACTGAAACATGTTACCCCCTCCCCTTCTCCATATGTATTTCTTAGCCTGGACCCCTTTCTAACATGCTGGGTATCTTATTGATTTGACTTTTTTATTCTCTGTGTCCCTCTCGAGGATGTGAAGAAGAGATTTTTGTCTGTTTGGGTTTCTAATATATTCCTGGCTCCTGGAACAGTGCCTGGAATGTAGAAGGAACTCAGTCAATATTTGTCGAAGGAGAGCCATGATTTAAGAGCTGCCCTTCCAGGCATCCCGAGGCTCCAGTCCCAGCTCCTGCACTCACCAGCTCCCTGCCTGGGCAGTGCTCTGCTGAGCCTCTCTGTGGCTTGGTCTCTGCCTCTGTAAGATGGGGAAGGTAGTCACAGTCCTACTTCACAGAGCTGTTAAGGAGATTAAATGAGTTGATACGTAAAGTATTTAGAACAGAGCTTGACACATGGTATGCACTGTAGAAGTGTTTGGTATGACTGCTGTTGTTAACAGCAACACCCAACAATTAAGAAATACTTCCTATGTGCTGGAAACCATTTCATGAACATGTAAAGTGCTTAGGATAGTACTTGGCACATATTAAGTGCATAATAAATATTAGCTACCATTTCACTTTATCTCATTTAATCCTCAAAAGCACTGTGTGGTAGATAGCATCATTATTATTATTCTCATCAAGCTTGGTGAGGTTACTTAACTCTCAAATCCAAACAATTGTAAAGCTTAAATCCACAGAGCCACCCCCAAGCACAGCAGGGCAATGTATCTGTTATTGAACTACTGACCTGCCTCAGTCCTATTTTCAAGGTGCAGGTGGTGGTGTTTGTTGACAGGCTGGACTTTTCTTGCCTGGTTGTTAGTTTTAATGGCTGTAAGAGGAAACTCTGAGGCTCCTTGTATCACCACCCCACAACTCAAAGTTCAAATTTAATCCAAGCCTGTTCTCTCCTTTATACAGGTGTGTTACATGCAATTTATCACATGGGTCCTGTTGATTGAAATTGTTTAAATTGGCTCAGTACAGACACTATAAATCCAGTGCACAAAGCTTTTAATCCAACCTGGTTTGGGAACTGAGGCTGTGGCTTTTCCCCGAGGGCTTTCAGCTTTCCGTATATGTGCTGCCCTATAAAACCAATTTCCTCCTGTCCCTTTCTGCAGTGACTGCTACCTGGCAGAGTACACTCTTTCTCCACAGCTGAGGCCCCCAGGGCTAGGGAAGAAGCCCAGTGCAGCCACACTGGGGTCATGGCAGCAAGCAGAAACAAAGGCGCACACCTTCCTACAGCCTTAGAGTGAAGATGAGTGTTCAGAACCAAGGACCGGAGTAGGAGGCATTGGCAGGGGAGTGGGGCAATCACAGTTTTGATTGGCATCAGTGCCTCTAGGGATGTTCCCAACAGTACTCACTACAAGGTTTTATTTCTTTTTTGCTTCACGGCCCCAACCGCCCCTCTTTCCTCAGCAAGGGCGGGTCAGCACTGCCAAGAGGTGTTCCTGCAGTTGGGGAAACATTTCCTGACTCTGTAGCCACCAGGTCCAGAGCTGATCCCAAGAGGATACTGGGGAAGGAGTTGCAGCAGAGCCTTTTGCACAGAGGCAGGCTGGTGATTCAGCTCTGCACCACCCTTGTATCAAAATAAGCAAGATGAAGCTGTTCGAATGGGGTGATTGGAGACATCACCAGGGGTAGGATCACAGAAGGGGAGATGCAGAGGATAGAGTCCAATAATGTAGCACAGGAAGTAAAGATGACCGTGTAACCTGATGGGGCTTTGTCAATAGAAGGAAAGAGGAGAGGGGCACAGTCAACCACAACCCCAGATGCAAGATGCAAAAGATGGAGCTGAAAGCAGGATCACCTGAGAGAAGAGATGGACATCAGAGGGAAGTGGGATGGCAGAAGTGGCCTCGCTATCTGGTAGAGATGAGCACCTGCAGAGCAGACTTCCCTCCCTGGGAGGCCCACGTGGCCACAGACGCAGCCTCAGCTCCTCATTGCTGGCCTGTGTGTCAGGAATGAGACTGATAGCATGCCAGTGAGCCACCCCTGAGCAAAGAGGAGGCAGGTGGCATGACCAATGACTCTTTAGGAGTCCCAGAAAGCCATGCATATCCCCACATGTCACCTACTTTTCCTTCCTTCCCTTTTTTTTTTTTTGACTTAAGCGTCCAAATTTGGTGTCACTATCTGGGGTAAACAACAAATGGTCTTTGGAGGGGATCTGCTTGAACAGATTGTCCTCTAAACAACAAATGGTCTTTGGAGGGGATCTGCTTGAACAGCACATATTATAAAAGAAAGGTGCTGAGTCTAATTGTCCTCTCTTATGAGTACGTCAGAACCTTGCTTGGCTGTTCCACTGGAGGACATCTGGGGAACTGGGCTTCCAGGCAGGAAAAGCAGGTAGTGCCCTCTTCTCCTGGGGAAACAGTAGGCACAGTCTGGGGGCCTGAGGGTTGGGGGTAGGTGGGGCATCCCAGGGGCTACCCTGGGCAAATGAGCCTAGGGAGAGAGAGTGTGAGCATGCTGGGCTAAGAAAGTGCCAGGCAGAGCC
>NW_007737252.1:2954-4048 GCF_000696425.1 Galeopterus variegatus | reverse complement strand
CTCCCATCACAGATGGGAGCCCACCTTTCTCATGGCCCATTTCTCTCTCATCTCCTCTTTTTCTGTCTTCATGGGATGGAATCTCAGAACTCCAAAACACATGTTTTTTAAATGAGGAAGCAGGTAGCTATTCTGACAAATTTCTTGGAACACAACAATAAAATATTGGAGAAAAACAGAACAGCCCCATATAGATTTTTTCAGTCCCTCTTGCCTCACAAATATTCCTCCAAAAGTGTGTATTGCAAACCTAAAAAATAAACACTGTTTTTCTGAATAAACACTGATTTTCTGATTATGCTGCACACACCTGAGCACAGATGATGCTGTGGGGACACAAGGATTCCTCGTTTCTCCCTTTATTCTTCCTTCTGTTTTCTCTTCTCATGTTGGAGTGAGAAAGGAAGAGGAGTTAGAAGAAGAAAGGGTGAAGAGGGTAGAGGAACCAAGATAGGGATAGAGAGAAAAGAGGAGGAAAGGAAAGAAAGCAGAGGCGAGCGTGCATCAGGCCAAGGCCCGTGTGCTAGCTAACGCCTGCAGTAAATTAAAACGTTGAAAGTCTGACTCCTTGTCAATATTTTTTTTTCTTTATAATAGAGAGGAGAGGATTCTGTAAAGGTGTAAAGAAAGAACACTGAAGACAAATTTGATTTTACTCACTAAATAGGACCATGTTCTGTTTTTGGCAAATAAGATTCTGCTTTGACAGTGAAGAAGATGGTGGACGGGGAGGTTTCATGCGTTCTCCAAGCAGAGTAGAAAGAGAATCCCATAATTAGAAAATATGAAATAATCAGATTCTGTTTAGTGCCTTTCCTTGCATCCAGGGGGACTACACCTGAGCCACTTAAGCTGAAGTCTCAAGGGCTGAAGTCGGTCCCGTTTCTATTAAAATCTTGCCTAATGGGAGGACACAGTATGTTTTTCTTTTAAGAGGAAAGAGAAAAAAGCTGATGATGTTACTAGTCTAGCTCTAAATGATACTAGTTGTTCTAATCACTCAATGATGCAACATGTTTGCAATCTAATTTCATCCAAAACACCCTAAACTGAAAATAAAGTGCTGTTTAATAGGCATGCAAGATGTCATTTCA
>NW_007737252.1:0-951 GCF_000696425.1 Galeopterus variegatus | reverse complement strand
AGAGAGAGAGAGCACATACACATAACTTGTCTTACAGTATATTGTTATAATTGTTCCATTTTGTTTTTAGTCATTGCTGTTAATCTCTTACTGTGCCTCATTTATAAGCTAAACTTTGTCATATTTATGTACTGTATGTGTAGGAAAAAGCAGTGTGTGTAGGGTTTGGTACTGTCCTTGGTTTCAGATATCCAGTGGAGGTCTTGGGACATACCCCTCAAATAATGGGGTACCCTACCCGTGTGTGTAACTTCATAAATGAGGAAATGGAGATGGAATGCAATGTTCCCAAGCTCACCCAAGCTCTTGGGTAGCTGAGTGGGGGAATCTCTTAGTTTTGACTGCCTAGTGTCTCCTTCCATTTCCTGAACAATACCTCAACCTAGATGTCCCATGAGCACATCGCAGTCCTCATGCTCATTGCCACTTGTCTAAAACTGGTTCTCCTTCTTAAGTGACCTTCCCTCCTTAATTCCCCATAACTTTTAGTGATGGAGTTTGGATGTGTTGTCCCCCCGAAAACTCATGTGGAAATTTGATCTCCAATGTGGCAGTGTTGGAAACTGATTGAGTCATGGGGGCGGTGGATCCCTCATGAATGGATTAATGCTCTCCCTGGGGGAGGGAGGATTGATGAGTGAGTTCTCGCTCTATTAGTTCCTGCGAGAGCTCGTTGCTTAAAAAGACCCTGGCACCTTCTCTCTATCTATCTTGCTTCCTCTCGCCATGTGATCTGCTTGTACCCGCTGGCTGCTGCCACATTCTGCCATGAGTAGAAGCAGCCTGAGGCCCGTGCCAGATGCAGCTGTCCCAGAATCGGAAGCCAAATAAAACTCTGTTCTTTACAAATTACCCAGTCTCAGGTATTTCTGTTATAGCAACACAAAATGGACTAAGACAATTAGTCAGACCAAAAACACAGAAGCCCACCTTGATTTGTTCCTCCCCTTG
>NW_007737251.1:43915-55194 GCF_000696425.1 Galeopterus variegatus | reverse complement strand
CTGGTGGTGGTGACAGTGACCCAGGGGTCTCACATTGCAAGGTGGTGGAAGCATAGAGAGCAGAGAGAGAAGAACCTCTTCATTAAAGCCCTACAAACCACACCCATGACAACCATTTTTAATCCATTCACTATGCATGGTCCTACAATCTAATCGCCTATTCCAGGCTCCACCTTTCAATTACCATAATAGGATTTCCCACCCTATTATTAACATTGTGACTGTGTTAAACAGTCACAGTAGGGGCTAAGCTTCTGATACATAAAACTTGGGGGACACAATTCAGGGAGTTTTGAGGGGACATAATTCAATCCACTACACTGCACAAGGAATTCAATTTCTTCACATCCTTGCCAACACTTGTTATTTTCTGGATTTTTAAAAAATAGTAGCCATCCTAACAGGTGTGATCTCACTGAATATTTGATTTGCATTTTCCTAATAATTAGTGAGGTTGAGCCTCCTTTTATGTGAGTATTGGCCATTTGCATATCTTCTTTGGAGAAATATCTGCTCAGGTATTTTGCCTATTTTTAATGAGGCTTTTTTGTTGTTGAGTTTTAGTAGTTCTCTATATATTCTGAATATGAATCTCTTATGAGATCTATGATTTGCAAGTACTTTGCCTGCTCTGGGGGTTTCCTTTTTACTTTGTTGATAGTATATTTTGCTGCATGAAACTTAAATTTTCATGAAGTCCAATTTGTCTAATTTTTTTGCATGGTTCTTTGGTGTTATATCCAAAAAAATCCCTGATAAAATAAAAATTGTGATGCTTTTTGTCCTAAGTTTTCTTCTGAGAGGTTTATAGCTTTATGTTTCACAACTAGGTCTTTGATCCATTTTGAGTTAATTTTTGTATATGGTGTGTTAGGCGAGAGTCCACCTTCATTCTTTTGCCTGTACACATCCAGTTTTCCCAGCAATGCTTGTTGAAAAGATTGTCCTTTCTCCATTGAATGGTCTTGGTACCCCTGTCAAAAATTATTTGACCCTATATGCTAGAGTTTATTTCTGGTCTGTCTATTCTATTCCATTGATCTAGACGTCTGCCTTTATGCCAGTTTTATTGTAGCTTTGTAGTAAGTTTTGACATTAGAAAGTATGAATCTTCCAGTGTTGTTCTTCTTTTGCAAGATTGGCTATTCAGTGTCCCTTGAGATTCCATATAAATTTTAGGATGAGTTTTACTATTTCTGCAGAGACATCATTGGGATTTTGAAAGGGATTGCATTGAATCTATAGATCATTTTGAGTAGTATGGACATTTTAACAATATTAAGTCTTCCAATCCACGAATACAGATGTGTTTCTATTTATTTATGTCTTTAATTTCTTTCAGTAATATTTTGTATTTTTTATTGTACAAACCTTTCACCTCCTTGGTTAAGTTAATTCCTATGTATTTTATTCTTTTTGATGCTACTGAAGGAGAAATTGGTTTGTTGGTTTGTTGGTTTTCTTTCTTTTTTTTTTTTTTTCTTTTTTTTTTTCAGTGGCTGCCTGGTGCAGGGATCCAAACCCTTGACCTTGGTGTTATCAGCACTACCACACTCTCTCAGGTGGGCTAACTGGCCAGCCCTGTAAATGGAATTGTTTTTGTCAATTACTTTTCAGATCGTTCATTTTTAGTGTATAGAAATGAAATTAGTTTTTCTGTGTTGACATTGTATCCTGCTACTTTGATGAATTCATTTATTAGTTATAAGATTTTTTAATAGAATCTTTAGAGTTTTCTACATATGGGCCGGCCCGGTGGCGCACTGCTACAGTGCGCCGCTTGGGAGCGTGGCGGCACTCCCGCCGAGGGTTCGGATCCCACATACAGACCGGTTCCCGCTCACTGGCTGAGCGAGGTGTGGGCGCAACATCGAGGGTTGCGATCCCGTTGCCGGTCCCGGTCCGGTATGGGCGCGACACTGAGGGTTGCGATCCATTGCCGGACACGAAAAAAGACAAAAAAAAAGGAAAAAAAATAAAAAAATAAAAAAATAAAATAAAATCATATCATCTGCAAACAGGGATAATTTTACTTCTTTCATTCTGAAGGCATCTTTGGATGCATTTTATTTATTTTTATCTATTTATTTTTAGTCTAATTGTTCTGACTAGAACTCCCAGTACTATGTTGAATGGGAGTGGTGACAGTCGGCATGCTTACCTTGTTTCTGATCTCAGGGAAAAGCATTCAGTCTTTCACCATTGAGTATGATGTTTACTTTTAATTTTTCTTATATGGTTTTTCTTATGTTAAGTTTTATTCCTAGTTTGTTGAGTATATTTATCATAAAAGGATGTTGAATTTTGTCAAATGCTTTTTATGAATTGAGATGATCATGTGGGTTTTTTCCTTCATTCTGTTAAAGTGGTGTATTACATTTATCAATTTTCATATGTTGAACTATCCTTGCACCCCAGAATAAATCCCACTTGGCCATGGTGTATAATCCTTTTAATATGCTGCTGAATTCAGTTTGCTAGTATTTTGTTGACGATTTTTGTGTTAATGTTCATAAGGGATATTGGTCTGTAGTTTTCCTGTATTGTCTTTGTCTGGATTTGGTATTAGAGTGATACTGGCCTTGTAGAATGAATTAGGAAGTGTTCCATGTTCAATTTTTCAAAAAATTTTGAGAAGAATTTGTGTCAGTTTTTCTTTAAATGTTTGATAGAATTCACCAGTGAAGTCATCAGGTCCCGGGCTTTGTTTTGTCAGGAGATTTTTAAATTACCGTTTCAATATTTTTCCTAGTTAAAGGTTTATTTAGATTTTCTATTTCTTCATGGTTTAGTCTTGATAGTTTTTGTGTTTCTAGAAATTTGGTCATTTTATGTAGGTTATCCAATTTGTTGGCATACAAGTGTTCATAATACTCTTCATAATCTTTTTAATTTCTGAAGAATTGGTAGTAATTTTCCCACTTTTCTTACTTTAGTAATTTGAATCTTCTCTTTCTTTTTCTTAGTCCACCTTGCTAAAGGTTTGTCAGTTTTGTTAATCTTTTCAAAGAACAAACATTTAGTTTTATGATTTTTTGCATTCTCTATTTTGTTCGTTTCTGCTCTAATATTTATCATTTCCTTCCTTCAGCTAGCTTTGGGTTTAGTTTGCTCATTTTTTCTAGTTTCTTAAGTTGTAAAGTTAAGTTGGTGATTTGAGATCTTTCTTGTTTTTTATTTTAAGTGTTTATAGCTATAAATTTTCCCATTAGCACTCTTTTTGCTGCACCCCATGAGCTTTGGTATGTTGTGTTTTTGTTTTCATTCACCTTTAAATATGTTCTAATTTCTCTTATGATTTCTTCTTTGTTCCATTGTTTGTTCAAGAGTGTGTTGTTTAATTTTTACAATTTCGTGAAATTTCCATTTTTACTTCTGTCATTGATTTCTAACTTTATCTCATGTGGTCAGAGAACATACTTTGTATGATATCTATTTTAAAAGATCTATTGAGACCTAATTTGTGGCCTAACATATGGTCTATATAGTCTATCCTGGAAAATGCCCCATGTGCACTAGAAAAGAATGTGTATGCTGCTGTTGTTGGTGAGATTGTTCTGCATGTGCCTGATATAGTTGGTTTATGGTGTTGTTTAAGTCATCTGTTCCCTTACTTCTCTTCTCTCTGGTCATTCTACCCATTATTGAGAGTGGCGTATTGAAGTCTCCAACTATTATTATAGAACTATTTCTCACTTCAGTTCTGTTAGGTTTTGCTTCATCTATATTGATGGTCTGTTATTAGATATGTAAATGTATTAATTGTTATATCTTCTTACTATATTGGACCTTTTATTAATATATAATGTCCTTCTTCATCTTGTACCTCTTTTAATTTAAGGTCTATTTGACCTGATTTTATTATAGCCACACCACTCTACTTTGGTTACTATTTGCTGTCTTTTTCCATCCTTTTGCTTTCAATATCTTTGTTTGTATCTTTGGATCTAAAGCGAGCCTCTTGTAGACAGCATATAGTTCAATCATTTTTAAAATCCATTCTGACAAACTCTGTCTTTTGACTGGAGAGTTTAATCATTTTACATTTAAAGTAATTACTTATATGGAAGGACTTACTTGTTTCATTTTGCTATTTGTTTTCTGTATGCCTTATAGCTTCTTTGACCCTCATTCCCTGATTACTGTCTCCCTGTGTGTTTAGTTGATTTTTTTGTAGTGAAACATTTAAGTTCCTTTCTCACTTTCTTTTATATATGTCTATAGCTATTTTCTTTGTAGTTACCATGTAGATTACATTTAACACCCTAAAGTTAGAGCACTCTAACTTTAATTTATACCAGCTTAACTTCAATAAAATACAAAAACTTCACTCCTTTAACAGCACCATCTCCACCCCTTTTGGTTGCCGATGTTACCAAATTACATCTTTATATATTTTGTGCCCAAAATATGAATAATTCTTTTAAATGCATTATTATTTTAAATTATGTAGAACACAAAATGTGAAATTACAGATCAAAGTTACAATAATACTAGCTTTTAGACTAATAATTGTTTTTTATGTATTAGTATCTTAAGTTATTCAGAAAACAAAACAGGCAGTACAAATCATTGTTACAATGGTACTAGCTTTTATAACTGCATGTGCATTTTCCTTTTGAGATCCTTATTTATTCATACAGCTTCAAGTTGCTGTCTAGTGTTCTTTCATTTCACCTAGCAGGAACATTTTTTATAGGGCAGGTATAATGGTAACAAATTCCCTCAGCTCTTGTTTATGTGGGAATGTCTTAATTTCTCAATCATTTTTGAATGATAGTTTTGTCAAATATAGACTTCTTTGTTGACAGTTTTTTTCTTTAGCACTTTGAGTATATTGGCCCACTGCCCTTGGTCCTCCAAAGTTTCTGATGAGAAATCTGCAGAAGATCTTATAAAGACTCCTTTGTATGGGATGAGTGGCTTCTCTCGCTGCTTTTAAGATTCTCTGTTTGCCTTTGCCTTTCATAAGTTTGATTATAATGTGACTCACTGTAGGTTTCTTTGAGCTCATCTTACTTGGATTTTGTTAAGCTTCTTAATGTTTTTCATCATTTCTCATCATACTTGGGAAGTTTTCAGCCATTATTTCCTCAAATTTTCTTTCTTCACCTTTCTCCCTTTTCTGAGACTTTCACTATGAGTACGTTGTTATGTTTGATGATTTTCCACAGGTCCCTTAGGCTCTGTTCACTTTTCTTCCATCTTTCATTTTTCTGTTTCCCAGACTTGATCATTTCCATGGTCTTATCTTCGGGTTCACTGGTTCTTCTTTCTGCCTGTTTAAATCTGCCTTAGAATCCCTCTAGTGAATTTTTCATTTCAATTACTGTACTTTTCAGTTCCAAAATTACTCAGTTATTTCTGTTTGGGGTTTCTATATTTTAATTGATATTTCCATTTTGTTCATACACCTTTTCTTGACTTTCTTCACGTATTTCTTTAGTTCATTGAGCATCTTTAAGACAGTTGTTTTGAAGTCTTCATCCACTAGATCCGCCATCAGGTCTTTTTCAGGCACAGTTTCTGTTTTTTTCCTATTTGAATATGATATACTTTCTTGTTTCTTTTTTTTTTTCTTTTGTATGCCTTGTGATTTTTTTGTTGAAAATTAGTATTTGAATCTAATAATGTGGAAACTCTGGAAATCAGATTCCTCCCCTTCCCCAGGGCCTGCTGTTTTTGTTACTGTTTTTATTTACTTATTTTCTTTTTGTTTTCTTTATTGTTATGAGCTGTCTCTGTGACAAGGATGAGTCTGAAGTATAAACTTAAGGTCTTCTCAGGGCTTTTCTAAACCTGCACCTTTCCCTGTATATGCAGCTGCTTTAGAATGTCCTAGTCTTTACCATGCTCCCCCAACATGAGCAGCTAGCCCAGTGACAACCATGGAGCCACTGCAGAAAGCACCCGGGGCTTTCCCAGCTGGGGCAGTGGGGAGCCTCGGGCCTCAGCCATGTCCCTCTGACATGCACAGCACCCCCAGCAGTGATCAGTGAGCTGCCGCGGGATGTGTCTGGGGCTCTCCCAAGCCCGGGCAGTGGGAAGCCTTGGCAACACCTCTCCAACATGTGCAGCCAGCCCAGCAGCAACCCAAACTGCTGTAGGAAGTGCCCCAGGCTCTCCTAACCCAGGGCGGTGGGGGGCCTTGGGCCTTGGCCACAATCCCCTAACACCCACAGCCAGCCCAGCAACTACCATCGAGCCACCGCAGGAAGTGCCTGGGTCTCCTGAGCTGGGGCAGTGTGGGGGGCCTCGGACCTCAGCCACGCCCCCCTGGCACACACAAGTAGCCTAGCAACAACCACCAAGCCACAGCAAGAAGGGCTCCGGGTTCCTGAGTTAGGATGGTGAGGGGTGAGGGCTTTTGCCACACCCCCCTGACATCTACACCCAGTCCGGCAATGACCAAGCCACCACTGGAAGCACCCTGGTCTCCCCTGTGGGAATGAGGGGGATGCCAAAGGCTTCAATCCCACCCCTCCTTATTCCTCCTTCTTCCATCCCATTTCCTTCCCCTTTCCCTTCTCTCCCTCCCTCCCAATTGCTCTGCAACAACATCCTAGAATGTAAAAAATAATATTAATAAAATTACATTAAAAAAAAAAAGAATGTCCTAATCTTTAATGTCTGGTTCCCAAAATAGAAAAAAGAGAAAAACTAATAAGGGAAAAGGGTATCATTCTTTTAAATCCTCTGGAAACCACTTCTGCTGGAGGGGGGAGGGACTTACAACAAAGGGGGAAGTACAAAAAATAATGGCCACCTGACTCTTTGTATCTCTGATCAGAGGCAGCAGTGATCAAAGCAGAGATCCCCAATATTTAAAGAACAAGATCCTTTTTGCCTACCCTTGGTCCCACAAGCTATGTGCACGTTGCTCCAGGAATACAAGCACAGCTGCCTGCTATGCATCTGGGGATTGGGGGTACGTAGCTGCTACAGTGCTGAGTTGAAATTTACCTAAATTAACTGTACTTTACAATGCAAGCCTTCCCCTAGAAGTTGCAAGCCTTCAATAGACTCCAGAGTCTCAAAATAGTTACATGAGACAGATTCTGCTAGTGCAATTGTTGTCTAGGTAGGAAAACAGCTTGTTGGTGCTGCCTATTCTATTTCCCCAGAATCCTCTTTCCTGATGAGTTTTTGATACAACACCAAAAGCACATTACATGAAGGAAAATGATAAATTGAACTTTCTCAAAATAAAAAGTTTTTCTCTTTGAAAGACACTATTAATATTAAACCACAAAGGACTCTGAATAGCCTAAGTGATCTTGAACAAAAAGAACAAAGCGGGAGGCATCACACTACCTGATTTCAATATCTACTACAAAGCTATAGTAACCAAAACAGCACAGTACTGGCGCAAAGCATACATATAAAACAAAGGAACAAAGAGCCCAGAAATAAATCCAAACATATGGTCAACTGATTTTCAACAAAGGTTCCAAGAATGTGCAATGAGGAAAGGAGAATGTGTTAATCCATTTTTGTGTTGCTATAACGCAATACCTGAGACTAACCTGCTATAACAGGATGCATAAAGAACAGAGGATTATTTGGCTTACGATTCTGGGACAGTTGCATCTGGTGTAGGCCTCAGGCTGCTTCTACTCATGGTGGAAAGCAGCAGGCAGATGGTAGGTACAAGCAGATCAAATGGTGAGAGGAAGCAAGAGAGAGAGAGAGAGAGGGGAGGTGCCTGGCACCTTTAAACAACCAGCTCTTGCAGGAACTTACTCACTAGCCCTATTGCCCAGGGAGAGCATTAATCCAGTCATGAGGGTCTGCCCCCATGACTCAAACAGCTCCCAATACTGCCACATTTGGTATCAGGTTTCCACATGAGTTTGGAGGGGACAACACATCCAAACTCTATCAGACAGTTTATTTAATAAATGGTGCTGGGAAAACTGGATATTCACATGCAGGAAAATGAAATTGGGCCCTTATTCCACATCGTATACAAAAATAAACTCAAAAAAGATTTAAGGACTTAAATATAAAACTTGAAACTGTAAAACTACTAGAAGAAAACATAGGGGAAAGTTTTTGACACTCATCTTGGTAAAGTTTTTCTGATATAACCCCAAAAGCACTGGCAACAAAAGGAAACAGACAAATAAGTCTACATGAAACTAAAAAGCTTCTAACTAACACAGCAAAGGAAAACAATCAAAAGAATAAAGAGACAACCTATGAAATAGGAGAAAAGATTTTCAAATCATATGTCTTAGTTTTCTGTTGCTTATAACAGAATACTTGAAACTGGATGATTTATAAAGGTATGGAATTTATTTCTTACAGTTTTGGAGACTGGGAAGTCCAAGGTCAAGTGGGAACATCTGGTGGTGGCCTTCTTCCTGGTGGGAAGTCTCTACAGAGTCCCAAGGTGTTGCAGGGCATCACTTAGTGAGAAGGCGAGAGTATGTTTACATGCCAGCTCAGGTCTCTCATATTCTTCTTCTTCTTCTTCTTCTTCTTCTTTTTTTTTTTTTTTTGACAGCTGGCCAGTATAGGGTTTGAACCTCAGACCTTGGTGTTATCAGTGTATCATACTCTTCTTATAAAGCCACCATTTCCACTCATCTGATAACCCGTTAATCCATTAACCCATCAACCCATTAATAGATGAATTAACTAATCTATTCATGAGGGTTTATTTCTCATGATCCAATCACCTTTTAAAAGCCCCACCTCTTTAGAAGTGTGTCTCTCTAGAAAGCAGGAAAACAGTGATATCTTTAAACAGGCATACAAACACACCCATACACTTTGTCTCCCTGGAGCAGTATAGAAAAGGGGACTAAAAAATACAGCTCACTGTTTCTCCCCAGAAGGATTTTAGACACACATGGAGAGCCCGAATTGTTAAAACTACCTTTCAAAGGACTCTATCCTAAAATTAGTAGCTCTGGGAACAGAATAAACTAGGCATATGTGAGTCTCCCTTGATCCCCAGAAAAAGAAATAGTTGTAAAGGGAGGCCAAACACTTCCAGGAACTACACCCCTTTGGAGCAGTGCAGAAAGGGGAATGAACATGCAACTCTCACTTTCTCTCTGGAAAGGCTTATGACACACATTTCCCATGGCTACTTCATGGCCTTGTCTCTATTCAACTTGCATCAGGGAACTAATGGGGCAAATAATCAATAGCTCCTTGGTAGCTGGAACCAGAGCTCAGCACTTTACAAGACCTGCCCCCTGGCTTACCTCAGAGAATAAATCCAGGCCCGTCCGGTCTTTATGGAAAGAGTTTAGCCATGCATAGAGCACCACAACCTCCACTGCTCCCTCCTAAGGGACATTCTCCTTAATGAACTAGCTTTGGAATTCAAGGGGCTTTGCAATCCTGAATGACCCCAATCACAGAAAACAAACCAGTGGACCTATAATGAGACCACACCCAGCAGCTATCCCTTCAGGATCAGAAGGTGCAGCCTAAACATGAGTACAAACATTTGCCACAGATCCTCTGCCAGGCTTAGTCTGGGGACAATGGGAGATAAATACCTATACCCAGCCTCACTGCGAAGACAGGAAGAACTGGGACTCAAATTCAACATCTCAAACTTTCCAGCTATATCTAAGGAGCCTGGTTCCTATCATATCAGTCTCAGGGTACTGATAAGATGTGGCACATTCCAAGATCCAGGGCCCACCAAAAACAGAGATAGCAGTCTGGACAAACAAGGATTAGGGAGGCACTTTAAAATCTCTGGTGGACAGACTGATGAAAACCTTCTTCCACACAAGGCCAGTCTGACAAGATAGAGAGGTAGGTGTCCTATCTATTGTGTAGAAACTAACACAGAGAATCAAGGAAAATGAAGAAACAGGGGAATATATTCAAAAAATAAAAAGATAAATCTCTGGAAACCAACCCAAATGAGGTGGAGTTTTGTGATTTACTGAACAGTGAATTCAAAATAATGGTCATAAAGATGCTCACAAGGGTCAAGATAGAAATGTAAGAGTGAACTGAGAACTTCAACAAAGAGACAGAAAGTATAAATAAGTCTGAATGGAAATAATAGATCTGAGGAATCTTATAACTGAACTAAAAATTCAGAAGAGAGGTTCAACAATAGACTTGATCAAGCAGAAGAAAGAATCAGTGAACTTGAAGACAAACCACTGGAAATTATACAATCTGAGGAGCAAAACGAAAAAAAGAATGAAAAAAAAGTGAAGTTAATTTAAGAGACATATGGGACGCAATTAAGCAGAACAACATATGCACAACTGGACTTCTAGAAGGAGAAGAAAGAGAGATAGAGACAGAAAATATACTCAAAAAATGGCAGAAAAATTTCCAAGATTGGGCAAGGAATTAGAACATCAGATCCAGGAAGCCTGTAGGTCATCAAATAATATGAATATGAAGAAATCCATACTACACCACATCATAGTAAAAATGTCAAAAGTTAAAGACAAAGTGAGACTATTGAAAGTGGTGAGGGAAAAGTGAATCATCATGTATGGGGAACCCTCATAAGACTATCAGCGAATTTCTCAGCAGAAACCTTGCAGTCTAGAAGAGAGGGAGATGATATATTCAAAATCTTGAAAGAAAAAGACTGCTAAACAAAAACATTATACCCAGTAATCCTGTCTTTCAAAAACAAAGGGACAATAAACACTTTCTCAGACAATCAAAAACTGAGTTTATCAACACTAGATGCATTACAAAAAATGCTAAAGGAAGTTCTTTAAGCTGAAAGAAGAAGGTGCTAATTAGTAACATAAAATCATATAAAAATATAAAATTCCCTGGTAAAAGCAAGTACATTGTCAAATCGAAAACACTCTAATATATGTGATTGTGGTTTGTAAATCAATTATATCTCTAGTATAAAGGTCAAAAGCCAAAACTATTAAAAACAACATATCTACATTGATTTACTACGGGATACATATTATAAAAAGATGTAAAGTATGACATCAAAAACATAAAACATAGGAGGAGGGGAAGTAAATTGGAGAGTTTGTGTATGTGATCAAAATTAAGCTGTTACGGGGCTGGCCAGGTGGCGCACTGGATAGTGCGCTGCTTGGGAAGCGCGGCGGCGCTCCCGCCCGAGGGGGTTCGGATCCCACATACAGACCAGTTCCCGCTCACTGGCTGAGCGAGGTGCGGGAGCAACACCGAGGGTTGCAATCCCGTTGCCGGTTCCTGGTCCGGTACGGGGGCAACACTGAGGGTTGCGATCCATTGCCGGACACGGAAAAAGACAAAAGACAAAAAAAAAAAAAAAAAAAAAAAAAAAAAAA
>NW_007737251.1:0-43821 GCF_000696425.1 Galeopterus variegatus | reverse complement strand
CGGAACCGGAAAAAAAAAAAAAAAAAAAAAAAAAAAAAAAAAAAAAAAAAAATCAAGCTGTTACCAGATTAAATCAACTTGTTATAGTTCTGTTTTGAATCATATCCCTAATTAAATTCCAATAAGAAAAAGCAGTTACCGGAACCTTTTCCAGACCAAAGGTTTCATAATAATCCTGTAGAGCATCACCAACTCTAACCCATTTCTTATAATTTATAGTGCCCTCCTCAGGAAACCGTGGGCACAAATTCCTGATAAAATAAAAAAACCACAATAAATCACTTGTTTTAACCTTTACTCCTTGCGTCTTTAAAGCCTTTTGTAACTGTCTAATATATATCTCATGATGGCTCAATTCTTGCCCCATTATCAGGCACTACTACTCACCTTGATTGTAATGCAGCAGGTTCCCACAAAAGACCAAGGTCCCTCAATTCAGACAGCCGTCCCTTTATTGTGCCTTCTTCCTCACGGGATCCCCGTATCACAGGCCCCTCATAAAATGTTTTATGTCAGCCTTGAGGTAACCACAAAGCATAAGCCTACAAGAGATACACAAAAGATAAAAAGAGAAGAACCAAAGCGTACCATCACAGGAAGCTATCAACCATAAAGGAAAAAAGCAAGAGAGGAAGAAGGAAGCAAAAGATCTATAAAACAATAGAAAATATTAACAAAATAGCAGAAGTTAGTTCATAATGACCTTGAATGTAAATGAATTAAAGCCTCCAATTAAAAAATATAGAGTTGCTGAATGGATAGAAAAACAAGACCCAACTATATGCTGTCTACAAGAGACCTTACCTGTAAGGACACATATAGTATGAAAATGAAGAGATGGAAAAAAATTCCATGCAAATGGAAACCAAAAGACAGCAGGAGTAGCTATACTTATATCAGATAAAACAGACTGTAAGTCAAAAACTGTAACAAGAGATAAAGAAGGTCATTATATAATGATAAAGGAATCAACTCAGCAAGAGGATAAAACAATCATAAGTTTATACTCAACACCAGACCACCCAAGTGTATAAAGCAAATATTTATAGATCTAAAGGGAGAGATTGGTTGCAGTACAATAACCTTATTTTTAGCAATGGACAGATGATCCAGACAGAAAATTAGCAAAGAAACACCAGAGTTAAACTATACTCTAGACCAAATGGACCTAACTGACACAGAACATTTCATCTAACAGCTGCAAAATACACATTCTTCTTATCAGCACATAGAACATTCTTCAGGATAGGCCATATGTTAGGCCACAAAACAAATCTCAACAAATTTTTAAAAAATCATATCACATATCTCTTCTGACCACAATGGAATAAAACTAGAAATCAGTAAGAAGGAAACTTTGGAAACTGTACAAATACATGGAAATTAAACAACATGCTCCTGAATGACCAATGAGTCAATGAAGAAATCAAAAATTTCTTGAAACAAATGAAAATGGAAACACAACGTACCAAAACCTATGGGTTACAGCAAAAGCATTACTAAGAGGGCAGTTTATAGCAATACATTCCGACATCAAAGAAGGGCCCATGGCTCCCAGGAAGAATGAACACAACTCAGCACTCACTGGGGCTTCCCCAGGATGGTGAGTGTGCCTGAGTGCTGTGGCTCACTGGGCATGGGGAGCTGCTTAATGGGTAGCTGTGGCAGTGGAGGAAGATGCTCTAGTGAGTAGAACTCTCAAAAAGAGTGAATGAAATGTGCAGCTTGCGATGTCATTTCTGAAGAGAAGAGTCTTTCTCCTGGACAGGAGTCTTCGATGAGCCTGGTAAAGCCCAGGATCTGTGTGAAGTGGACTAAGGATTACGTGGGATGTCAACTGAGACAGAACTTCAAGTAGCTATGAAAACCAGTTCCAAGAAAGACTCCAGAAAGAAGACTTCTGGTCAAGATGGCAAAATAGATGGTCCCCAGCATCACTCTCTCCCACAAATCAACCAATTTACAACTATTAAAAAGCAATGACAGCCAAGCTGGGGCCTCCAGAGTTCAGGGGAAGAGGAGGAAAGACCTATGGAGTTCATGAAGGCTGGAGAAGCCACAATAAGAGGAAAAAAGGACCGCTCTGACTATTTCGAGCCCAGCTGTGCCCTTCATATGATGTTGCTTGGAGGTGGCAAGGGAGAAGAGGGCCTTGGTGGCCCCCAGGCCAGCAAAACCCCTAACAGTGTTCTCGTGGACCCACGTAAGAATGAGGAGCCACAGACAACAGAAAAAAAGGAGCCACTCAGAGACCACTGAGTCATCGCAAGGGACCAGAGCATGGCCTGCCCCATGGGAAGTGTTTGGTGTGAGGGGAGGGATAGATGGGCCCACTAGGGGAACACTGGAGCCCAGCATGGACAGCTGATCTGCCCTCTAATCAGGACAGGTCCACTCAGTATAAACTGGTCAGGAATATAGAACTGCATGGGGTGCCGTTTGCTGAAAAACTCAGGCCCAGTCCAGAGTTTCCATATAACCCAGTTGTACCAGACCTCATGAGACCTGGAAGTGCTTAGAAGGTCAACAAATAAAACCTGAGCTGCACAAAAAGCCTCCAACAGGGAATCAGCAGCAAAGCAACAATTTAGCTCAACCACAGGGCTCAAGTGCTGGTCCCTACAGGAAGTTCCTCATTTTAAAAGTAAGAAAAGGACAACAAATTAGTTCCAGTGCAGAGTTTAAGTGGTGGGAACAGCGAATAATCCAACACAGAAGTGAAATAAAAAACAAAATACCCAAAAATCAGAGACAAAGTTTGATATTAGCCAGTAAAGGTCTAACACCATCAAAGAACACCTATGAAGCCTGGGCTCCCAAGTTGGGGAGGGAGGAGGGTGTGGGCCTCGGCCATGCCCCCCCGATGACCATACCCAGCCTAGCAATGACCATCGAGCCACCACAGGAAGTGCATTGGACTCCTAAGCCAGGGAGGCAGGGGGCTGAGGGTCTCAGCCACATCTCCCCTACATCTACAACCAGCCCAGCAACAACTACTGAGCCACTGCAGGAAGCGCCCAGGCACCCCAGCTGGGGATGCAGGGGGCTGAGGGCCTCAGCCATGCCCCCCTGACATCCACAACCAGCCCAGTGTTGACCACTGAGCTGCTTCTGGAAGCACCCAGTCTCCTGAGCTGGGGCAGTGGGGGACTGAGGGCTTCAGCATTACCTCCCTGACATCTATATCCAGCCCAGCAATGACCAAGCTGCTGCTGGAAGACCCCCAGTCTCCCCTACTGGAATGAGGGGGGTGCCACAGTCCTTAACCACATTCCCCCTCCTTCCTTCTCCTCCCATCCTATTTCCTCCCCCTTTCCTTCTCTTCCTAACCCCCAATTGCTCCACAACAATATCTTAGGGTGTAAAAAAATAATATTAATAAATAAAATTCTTAAAAAAGTAGAAAGACATCAAAGAAACAACCTAACAATGAACTTCAAGGAAGTAGAAAAGCAAAAGTGAACCAAACCCAACATTAGTAGAAAGAAAAATAACGATAAATATCAGAACAGAAATAAAATTGAGACTAAGAAAAAATACAAAAGATCAATGAAACAAAAAGTTGGGTTATTATTTTTTTTTTTTTGTCTTTTTTCATGTCCGGCAATGGATCGCAACCCTCAGTGTCGCGCCCGTACCGGACCGGGACCGGCAATGGGATCGCAACCCTTGGTGTTGCGCCCGCACCTCGCTCAGCCAGTGAGCGGGAACCGGTCTGTATGTGGGATCCGAACCCTCGGTGGGAGCACCACCGCGTTCCCAAGCGGCGCACTGTAGCAGTGCGCCACTGGGCTGGCCCAAAAAGTTGGGTTTTTTGAAAAGACAAAACTGACAAACCTTTTAGCTAGACTAAGAAAAAGAGAAGACCCAAATAAATAAAATCAGAGATGAGAAAAGAAACATTAAAACTGATACCACAGAAATACAAGGAATCATTAGACACTATTAAGAACAACTATATACCAACAAATTGGAAAATCTAGAAGAAATGGATAAATTCCAGGACACATCCAACCTACCAATATTGAACCATGAAGAAATAGAAAAACTGAACAGACCAACAATGAGTAACATGATTGAATCAATAACAAAAAGTCTCCCAAGAAAGAAAAGTCGAGGACTGGATAGCTTCACTGCTGAATTCTCCCAAACTTTTAAAGAACTAATAACCAGTCAAACTATTTCAAATAATTGAAGGGGAGGAAATTTTTCAAACTCATTCTTTGGCGAAGCCAGCATTACCCTAATACCAAAAGCAGACAAGGACACAACAAACAAAAAAATCTATTGGCCAGTATTTCTGATGAACATAGATACAAAAATCCTCAACAAAATGCCAGCAGACTGAATTAAACAAAACATCAGAAAGGTTTTACATTCCGATCAAGTGGGATTTATCCTAGGGATGCAAAGATTGCTCAACATATGCAATTCAATAAATGTGATACATCTCATCAATAGAATG
This sequence comes from Galeopterus variegatus, assembly GCF_000696425.1. Taxonomy (NCBI): domain Eukaryota; kingdom Metazoa; phylum Chordata; class Mammalia; order Dermoptera; family Cynocephalidae; genus Galeopterus; species Galeopterus variegatus. The sequence goes on along the minus strand of NW_007737251.1, from coordinate 39,356 downwards.
AAAGGCAAAAAACATATGATCATCTTAATAGATGGAGAAAAAGCATTTGGTAAAATTCAACATCGCTTCATGATAAAACTCTTAACAAATTACATATTGAACAAATGAACCTCAAAACAATAAAGGCCTAATATGACAAAGCCACAGCTAACACCATACTGGACAGGGGAAATTGAAAGGTTTTTCTCCAAGATCTGGAACAAGACAAGGATGCCCATTTTCAGTACTTTTATTCAATATAGTACTGGAAGTCCTGGACAGAGCAATTAGGCAATAGAAAGAAACAAAGGGGATCCAAATCAGAAAGGAAGAAGTCAAACTGTGCTTCTTTGCAAATGACATTATCTCATATGTAGAAAAACCTAATGAGTCCGCCAAAAAACTGTTAGAACTGATAAATGAATTGAGTAAAGTTGCAGAACACAAAATCAACATACAAAAATGAATGAAACTATTCCCTTATCTTTCCCCATATACAAAAATCAACTCAAAATTGATTAAAGATGTAAATGTTTAAGACCTGGAACTATGAAACTACTAGAAAAAAACATTGGGGATATGCTTCAGGGCATTGGCCTGGGCAAATATTCTTTGGGGTAAGACCTCAAAAAGAAAGGCAACAAAAGCAAAGATAGACAAATGGGATTATATCAAACTAAAAAACTTCTGCACAAAGAAAAAAATCAACCTACAGAATGGGAGAAGATATTTGCAAACTATTCATCCAACAAGGGATTAATAACCAGAATACGTAAACAACTCAAACATTGAACCACAGAAAAAAATAAAACAAATAATTTACATTAGAAATGAGCAAATAATCCAAATAGATATTTCTGAAAAGAAGATATACAATTGGCCAACAGGTATATGAAAAAGTGCTCAACATCACTAATCATTAGGGAAATGCAAATCAAGACCAAAATGAGATATTTCACTTCAGACAGACTAGCTATTATCAAAAAGACAAAAAATAACAAATGCTAGTAAGGATGCCAAGAAAGGAACTCTTATACACTGTTGGCGGGAATTTAAACTAGTATTGCCATATGGAAAACAGGATGGTGGAGGTTCCTCAAAAAGCTAAAAATAGATGTACTACATAATCCAGCAATTCTACTCTTGGGTATATATCCAAAATAAAGGAAATCACTATGTCAAAGATATCTGCACTGTCATGTTTATTGAGGCGCTATTCACAATAGACAAAATATGGAATCAATCTGTGTCCATCAACAAAAGAATGGATTTAAAAATGTGATATTTATACACAATGTAATATTATTCAGCCATAAAAGACTAAAATCCTGTCATTTGCAGCAACATGGTTGAATCTGGAGAACATCATGTTAAGGAAAATAAGCCAGGCCCAGAAAGACAAATACCTCATGTTCTCATTCATATGTGGGAGCTAAAAAAGCTGATCTCATAGAACTGGAGAGAAGCATAGTGGTTACGAGAGGCTAGGAATGATAAGAGGGACAAGGGGATAGGGAGAGGTTGATTAATGGGTACGAAATTACAACCAGACAGGAGGAATAAGTTTTAGAGTTCTCTAGCACAGTAGGATGATTGTAGTTAACAATAATTTATTGTATATTTCAAGATAACTAGAAAAGAAGATTTAGAACATTCCCACCTGTGGGGAAAATAGGATAATTTAGTCAGGCTCCCTTGGCTCAGGTCTGCTTGGGGGTCGAGCAGCACATTTCTTGTAAACAAGTTGTGTGTGGGTGGAGTTAGTGTGCATGTGCACCCATGTATCTTTTTAGTTTTGTTGCTATTGTGTGTTCTCGAGTTTGTGAAGCAGAGGCTGGCAGGCAGAGAGCTCGCATCTAAAAATAGAGCATGTTTACTCTGCTGTCAGCTGCTCAGTTTTCCTTTGGGCTTTGCCGGTAGCAGTTGAGTTTCAGAGTTTCTCTGTGGACTGTTTAGCTCTTAGACATGTGTGTGCTGAATAAAGACTTTCCTTCTTCAACCAAGGCTCCAAGCACCTTTTTGCTGGTTACCTAGCTCATAGACTTGTGTGTGAAGGTTTCGTGAATGGGCTCGAGGGGTCTGTGAGCTCTAGACCCCAGCTCTAGCTCTACAACTATGAATGTATTTAATACCACTGAACTGTACATTTAAAAATGGTTATGATGGTAAATTTTTATGTGTATTTTTTACCACACTAAAAAATTGAAAAAAATAAAGGTAATATATCCTCAAAATACATCACTTCCTAATTATGTTACTACATTTTACTATTATCTATGCTCTTGAGGTTGCTCATATTCATCGTATTTGTATGATGAAAACACTACATAATTGTGTGCTACTTCACATTTTTTTCAGCAGTATGTTGACTGACATCACCTTGGTAGCTTGAATTGGTCTTGTCAGATGTATTTACACCATGGAAATTGGCAAATTCTACAAACTAGGGCGTGATTTATTGTTTGTCAATTGTCTAAACTTAAGAAAGTGATGGATAAACTGTTAATAGTGCAGATTAAACCTTAAAGCAGTTCATATCTGTAGCTGTTACATTGTGAAGAGCACAAAAATTGACCTTCCAGTACTTGAAACTATTATCTGATTCAAAAAAGAAGTTGCTCATGTCATTGACAAATGGATGAAATTCTGATACACATCTTTCCCATTTTCTCTATTGTCTTATTAACATAAACAAAAATATCAAGTGACATGAAAACTACACTTATTCACCAATGAATGAGCAACTTCTTTGCTGAATTTGATAGAAATCAAGCATGTATTTACAGTCTGATTTTGTCAAATCATGGTTGAGTTTCAGTCATAGCTTGGCTCTAGATCACAGTTCAGTAAAAATTAATGCAACTGTTCTGTGAGAAATCAATGGACTGTATGAAATTAACAATAAAGAGTACTATACAATTATTTTGTGTAACTTTTGTGCTGCACATTCTTTGTATCAGTAAAACTTGAATATGTGTATATATGTGTATGTATGTGTGTGTGTGTATATTTATATAATACATACATATAGGAATATACATGTGTATACATAAACACACACACTTTTTTCTCTAAAAGCCAGTTAGACATTTATCACCACATCACTGCTGCACATCATGGGATGCTAAGGGACATCTCAGAAGGTGAGTGTTGGGTACTAGGAGAGGTTTGTTATATGATTTGGACTTGTGTTAGGTGATTTGGGAAGGTTGTGAGTAATCAAGGGTTTTTTTCTAGATTGGGAAATGTCAGGAAGTGGGGTAAACCTATGAATGGGTATCTTAACTTTACCTCAAAGGCAGCTGAAGCTGTCACTGGCGAAAGAGCAGCAGTCATTAATTTTCCTGGAAGAAAGCAGTGTTGGGTCACGTTTATGGTTTGGACAATATTCATGTTTTTCTCTGTGCCCAGACAGATTGCAGAGGGATCATTTTCAACTCACTGCCCCTATGACCACAAAGTGGCTTTGTCTGATGTTGACGTTCCGTGAAATTGTTTATGTTCAGCATGTGAACACCAGAGCTTAGCTGTGAGCACTAGGCTGGCTCTCCAAGCTGAAAGCAGTCAGTGGCTTCATGGTTCTCCTAACCATTACCCAGCTTTGACAACTATCAATCCAAACACAATCTTGTTTCCTCTATATGCCATCCACTCTCTCTTTCCCCAGAATTCTTGAATCAAATCCCTGACATTATATTACTTCACCTGTCAACACTTTAGTAGACATTTCTTTGGCAGAGATACCCTCAGATGACCACCAAATGATCCACTCCTTGAGTAATCCCCTCCCTATGAGTGAGAGTGAAACCTATTACTTGCTTTTAATCAATAGAATATGGCAAAGGTGATGGGATGTCACTCCCTTGATTATATTATCTTAGCTGACTAGAGACACTCTCCTTTACTGCCGTTCGGGAAGTAAGCTGCCACAACAGCAAGCAAGAAATTGGGGAGGGGACCTCAGCCCTGCAACTGCAAGGAGATGAATTCTACCAAGAACTAGAATGAGCTTAGAAGCAGATTTTTCCCCAGTGGAAGATGAAAACAGCTCAGCTAATACTTTGATTACAGCTTGGTGAGTCCTGAGAGTAACCAGCTAAGCCCAGCAGGACCCCTGACCTACAGAAACTATGAGCTAATACATGTGTATTGTTTTAAGCCACTGAATTTGTGATAATTTGTTCCACAACATAGAAAACTAATACAATCTCTAAAAGAAAAATCCTCTTATGTTGACACAACCAAAAGTAGATGGAATAATACAATGAACTACTATGTACTCACATCCAGATTGAACCGTTTTCATCACACCGTTGCTCATGTTTCAGCTGTGCTCCCACAAAACTTCTCTACCCTATCCCTCCGAATTATTTTGAAGCAATGTCCAAATATCATCTCATTTCATCCATACATACTTCAGTATGAAGCTATAAGATAAAATCTCTTTTAAAATATTTTTTTTATTATCGCCCCATATCCAGTGTTCAATTTCTCCAATTAGAGAGGACTTAGTTGAATGCAGTTTTTCTTTTTTACTCCTTGGCCCAGGTTGCAAAGGGCTGTAGGGGCTTTGGGGAACCTTTCTGTGCCTAGGCCACATGGTAAGAGCGTGAAGTGGGCCCCTAGCCAAACGCTCCCTTCCTCTGCAGGAGCCCAGTTCGGAGCGGGTAGAGGAGGGACATACCTTCCCCTCCGGGCGACCTCCGCTACTCCCGCGCTGAAGGAGCACATCGCACAGCCTTGTCAGCCTTGGGACTACATTTCCCAGCGGGCCCCGCGCGCCGCCTAGGCTCGGATTCCTTAGCTAACGAGAATGGGTGGTCGCGGCTCGGCGCCAGGGCTTCTGGGACTTGTAGTTCGGCGGCAGACGCTCAGGAGCTTTGGGGTCCGAGTTTGAATTCCACCCACCAGCATCCCGCCCCTGATGAAGGCGGGCTCTGGCGCTGAGCGCGGTGAGTCCGCGGGAGAGGATGGGTGGTGGGCAGGGGGGCGCGCAGAGGACGGAGAGAGTGTCAGAGACTGGGACGTCGGGACCTGCCGGGGTCAGAGGAAGCAGGAGCAACTAACTCGGCGGCATGCTAAAGGTAACAGCGGCAGGGTCTCCGGCCACCCCTGCCTATCATGATTCCGTCTCGGGAGTTGGCGAGTCTGGGGGTAGGAGTGAGAGGTGAGTGATTGTTCTGCCCCAGGTGAGTGTGCGAGGGAAGGAGTGTGGCTATGGGGGTGCGCGGAGTGAGTGCTTGTCTATGTATGTCACAGGGCGGGCGATTTTGTGCAATACCACATACCGCGAGTTCCAACTTTGTGAGGCCGGGCTGGACTCTGCGTGTGTGGGTGTGTGTGTGTGTGTGTGTCCCTTTTCTCATACTCTGTGAGTTTTGTGCGCAAGGGTGTGCATTTTTGTCAGACAGGGTAAGTGTGGCTGAGTCTGACTGAGTTGAGTTTGTGGATATCTGAGTGTCTGTGCTATTGCAGCTGATTCTGATTGTGGGTCTGAATTTAGGTAGCTTGCGTTTTATCTGTGTGAGGGTGTGAGCTTGTGTCAAACTATGTAACTGAGTCTGTCAGCGTATGTAGCTGAATGTGTGTGATTGTGTGAGTTTCTGTGACTCTTTATAAGTTGTGTACTTGCCTGACTGGAAATGTGGCCAGGAATGATTGTGTGAGATCGTGTGTATCTGATGGTGTGTCTGTGTGTGAATTTGTGTCTGGCTATGTGAGTGTGGCTGGGTCTGGTTGTGTGTTTGATTCTGTGAATCTGATTGTCTGTGTGGAATTGTGAGTTTGTCGTGTGACTGTGCCTGCCAGTGTGCATTTGTGTGTGTCTTAGGAAGTGTCTGCATCTGTGTGATTGTGTGAGTTTATGTGGTCGGAAGCTTGTGTCTATGTGGTTGTGGGAGTTCATGTGGATTTGAGTGTGTGCGTGCATAGTTGTGTGAGCTGTGTCTAACTGTGTGTGTGCATCTGATTCTGTGTGTGACTGGGTGAGTTCGTGTGGATTTGAGTGTGTGTCTGTATGATAGTGTTTGTTTATTATGTGTGGGTTTATGTGTGAATGTGTGAGTTTGTGTGTGTGTGTGTGACTGTACAAGTTTGTGGCCATAACTGGATTTGTGTGTATCTGAGTCTATTTGTATGACTGGGTAAGTTTGATCATTCATGCCCAGGCAGTCCCTGGGCACCTCTTAAGCCCAACCCCCGGGTGCACCCTGGAGACTCACTGAGCAAACCAGCCTCATCCATGCTCAGTAGGCCAGCAGCCGTCAGAAAAGCCCTCGCTAATTTAGACTCCACGACTAGAGGACAGTCCCACAGCTGCAGCCCAAACACAGCCGTCTGCACTCAGGGCTGGGGTGCTAATGGGGAGGCCATGTGGCATTGGAATCACGCTGCAGGGCAGCCATGGGAGTCAGAGAGAGGCATCCAGTGAACCGGTAGGCACTTGCAGAATGCATTCTAGATCACGGGGCACGGGAGGCGCTGCTTCAGATCACATGAGAAAGGTGTGGGGAATGCACCAGGAACCATGTTAAGGATGCTAGAATCAGCTCCAGGGGCAATTGGAAGTTCTTGGGTCTTTTCTGAATGACCGGGCGACTCTGCATCTGTGGATTTCTCTGGACATCAGGAGAGAAGACTGAAGGGTTTGGGGAGGTTGGGACCAGCCGGTAGGAGTAGATGGTGGGGACTGGACACAGGTCAGGAAGGATCCAGGAGGTAGGAGGGTCAGGCCTTGGGGCATGCTAGTCTGGTGGGCTCCAGGACACTGAAGAGGTCAATTAGGGGTCAGGGGGTTCAGTTACTGACTTGGCTGGCTGGAGCATAGGAGAGTTATTTTGGGGGTCCCCAGCCAGAGAGGATCTGCGTGTCAGGCGGGTGACTTGTAAGTTTGCTCTGTGTGTCTGCAGATGGTGTATGTGAATGTCCAAGTCTACATGTGCGTGGAGGGGGTCGGGTATTTACAAATAGGTCCCCAGCCTGAGTGAGTGGGTTTCTGAAAGTTTCCCTGGAGGGTGTGTCTGCAAATGTGTTTGTGTCTGTATGCCCAGGTATCCTCAGTCTTTATCTGAAAATGTGTTTCTAACATGTTTGTATGTGTTTGTGCCTGGGTCTTCCCTGTGTCTGAAGCTGTGTGTATCTGCATTAGTGTGTGAGGGCCTGCAGGTGGGTCTCAGTGTTTCTTAAAAGACCTGCAAAGCCAAGGAGGTGAGTGAGTGGGTTTCTGAAAGTTTCCCTGGAGGGTGTGTCTGCAAATGTGTTTGTGTCTGTATGCCCAGGTATCCTCAGTCTTTATCTGAAAATGTGTTTCTAACATGTTTGTATGTGTTTGTGCCTGGGTCTTCCCTGTGTCTGAAGCTGTGTGTATCTGCATTAGTGTGTGAGGGCCTGCAGGTGGGTCTCAGTGTTTCTTAAAAGACCTGCAAAGCCAAGGAGGTGTCTCTGAGTTCCAGGATTGTGTGTATCTGCTGTGTTGTGTGTGTGTGTGTGTGTGTGTGTGTTGCAAATTGGTCTTAATTATTTCAAGTCAACCTGTGAGGACAGTGGGTGGAGGGGTCTCTGAGTTTCTGAAAGTATACCATTGTGAGTTGGAGTTTGTGTATGAGTGTGTGAAGGAGGTCACCGCGTACCTGGGAGTCATTGTGTGTCTGATGATCCTCCCAGGGCCCAGTCCCCAACAACCACTGACCAGGTTCCATGCCCTTGTGCCTCTGCTTCTCTGAAACATTAAGTTCCGCAACCTGCAGATTTTCCTCATCAAAGGAGATTTGCCTTTGTCTGGAAGCCCAGGCCGTGAGACTGGACTTGTTGGGGAGGGGCACTTGCAGAAGAGGACTGATACGTGAGGACCATTTGAACACCTCAGTGACAGGTATAGTGATGCAGGAAAGCTGGGGCCCTAGTGGAGGAAAAAGCCTCCTGGATCTCACCCCTAATAAAAATAAAATTGAAGCCAACACATAAATTGTCTCAGGTACTGTTTAATCCCTGACATGCATGTAAACATTTAATCCTAATATTTAATTGTTTTTTGTCCTCATGTTTATGGCATAGAAAGCTGAAGGCATATAGGGATTAAATAGTCAACCCAATACTCAGGTTGCCAGGTAATATACAGGATGCTCATTTAAATTTGAATTTTGGATAAACAATGAATGACTTACTAGTACTTCCCAAATATAGCATGGGACATAACTATACTTAAAAATTCTTAACTATACTTAAAAATACTTAAAAATAGTAGTTTTGCATAGGTATTTCCCAGGCAGTATTTAGGATATACTTATACTAAAAAATTTTTTATTGCTTATCTGAAATTCAGTTGCACTGTGTGCTGTGTATTTTTATTTACTAAACCTGGCAACCCTACCCCTGAGGTCTCATAGCTAGAGAGGAGCAGGCTGGGAATGCCCTGCTGTCAGCTGCAGACAGGCTGGTCCCAGTCCATGCCTAATGCCCCCAGTAATTCTCAGTGGAAGGCAGGGGTCCCAGGAAGCCCACAGCTGAGTGTTTCTACTAATTGTTCTTGCTGCAGTGCTGGCCTCTCCCCATGCAATATGCAGAGGATCACATGGACAGGCTCATATATCTTTACAGTGGTCCCAAGAAGAAGTCATATAGCATACCCATTTCGGAGGCAGGGGCACCAAGGCAAGGTCTTTTGCCTGAGGTCCAGGTGAAAGACAGAGCTTAGATTTGAACTTAAAACTTTTGACTCTGGAGTTTCTTGGTCTGAGCCACTATGTCTAGCTGCTTCGTCACTTTAGAACAGGATTGAAAAGGCAGGGGAATTCAAATGCATGTTAAGAGCTGCCTTTATTGAGCACTTGCTGTATGCCAAGCACTAGACACTGATTTGATGCACAGTGAAATGAGCTTCTACTTCAGGGCCCCAGCACTTGTGTGTTCATAATTTTTCTACTCTTTTTCTTTTTAATTTTTTTCTGTTTTAAAATATTTTTTATTGACACATAATAATTACACATATTTATGAGTTTCAGAGTGATATTTCCATACATGTATATAATGTATAATCAAATGAAGATAATTGGGATATCCATCACCTAAAACGTTTATCATTTCCTTGTGTTGGGAATGTTCAAAATCTTCTCTTTAGCTATTTCAAAATATATAATAAGTTATTGTTAACTATAGTCACCCTGCAGTGCCATAGAGCACTAGAACTTATTCCTCCTTATCTAGCTTCAATTTTATATCTTTTGACCAACCCCTCCCTATTCTCCCTCCCACTTGCCCTTCCCAGCCTCTCGTAACCTCCATTCTCCTTCTCTACTTCTATAAGATCAACTTTTTTAGCTTCCAAATATGAGTGAGACCATGTGGTATTTGTCTTTCTGGATTATTTCACTTAACATAATGCCCTCCAGGCTCACCGATGTTGCTGCAAATGACAAGATTTTATTCTTTCTTAAGGGTAAATAGTATTCCATTATGTAAATGTAACACAGTTTCTTTATACATTTATGTGTTGATGGACACTTAGGCTGATTCCATGTCTTGGCTGTTGTGAATAGCGCTGCAATGAAGATGGGCATGCAGATATGTCTTTAACATACTGATTTCATTTCCTTTGGAAATACAGCCACTTGTGGGATTGCTGGATCATGTGGTAGTTCCATTTTTAATTTCTTGACCTACTTTTTTTATTCAAGAGGGACCCTCTCCAAGCCCCAGACCCCACAATCCCTGACCCTACCCTTGCCAAGCACCATGCCAAGTGCTCTCCACAAGTCTTCCCAATTAACCTTCAAAGCAACTGTAGGAGCAGGCACTGCTGACACTCCACTTACCAGATGAGAACATGAAGACTTGAAGAGGTGACATCACCTGCCTGAGACCACCCAGCTGATTAGTGCAGGATCCAAACCCCATCCACCCAGCTCCAAAGCCCTTGCCCTGACAGCCTGCCCTGTGACACACACAATGCTTCATCTCGGTGCCATTGAAGGCAGGAGGAACTTGGAGATGAAGACCAAGCCACCGGACAATGGAGGTGAGAGACATACGGGGTGGAATATGTGGGCATATGGAAGTGCGGATGGCCTACGAGGCATGCCTGATTCCAAGAGTTTAGACTTGAGATCCTCCCCCACACCCAATATCCTCCCACTGGCTTCTCTTGGAGTGGGAGGGGTCAGAGGTCACCTGGGATGGAATCTGGTGGACATTTAGGTCACTTAAATCAGTCCTGGCACTCCTCTGCAGGGCTGTGTTTTGGGAGCTGAAAGGGATCTGGGCTCCTTATTGTGGCCTAGAGATCCCTAGAGACCTGGGTTGTTCCTGCATCCAGTTGCCTGGTCAGGGGCCCATGGAGTCTCCCGGTTATGGATGAACATGGCCAACCTGAGGAGGTAACAATGGGAATGATGAGGAGTGGGGCGACTCAGGCCCAGACCATGGATCCTGGTGATGTCTTGACCAGATGAAGGTCTGTTGGGCTTGTTATGATGCCTCCTTCTTTCAAACTTTTTATTTGGAACAAATTTCATATCAATGGGAAGTTGCAAAAATAGTGTAGAGATGTCAGTTGTGCCATTGATCAAGTTTTTCCCAGTGGTTATATCTTACCTGATGGTAGCACAACATCAAGAACAGAAAATTGATATGGGAACAGTGTATGTATATTATCCTGTCATTTTATCACATTTGTAGTGTCTTGTCACATCACTGCCACCAAGACACGGAACCATTTCTTTAGTGCAAAGATCTCCCTCACACCACCCCTTCATAGTCACACTCACTCCCTTTCCCCCACGTGTGAATCATTCATCCACTCTCCATCTTTGTAGTTTTGTCATATCAAGAATTTTGTATAAATGAAACTGCACAATTCATGACCTTTTGAAATTCACTTTTTTTTTTTTTACTCCACACAATGCTCTTGAGATTTGTGCAAGTCATACAAGGGTACTTCAAAAAGTTTGTGGGAAAATAGAATTAAGAAATAATATGAATCTTTCCATGAACATATTTTTTTTTCCCTTTTTGTCTTTTTTCATGTCCGGCAATGGATCGCAACCCTCAGTGTCGCGCCCGCACCGGACCGGACCGGCAACGGGACCACAACCCTCGGTGTCACGCCCGCACCTCGCTCAGCCAGTGAGCGGGAACCGGTCTATATGTGGGATCCGAACCCTCGGCGGGAGTGCCGCCGCACTCCCAAGCGGCGCACTGTGGCAGTGCGCCACCGGGCCGGCCCTTTCCATGAACATTTTTTAAAACTTTTAATTTACTCGGGAGAGTGCGGCACTGGGAGTGCAGCAACGCTCCTGCCACGAGTTCGGATCCTATATAGGAATGGCTGGTGTGCTCACTGGCTGAGCGCAGTGCAGATGACACCACACCAAGGGTTGTGATCCCCTTACCGGTCACGAAAAAGACAAAAAAAAAAAAATTTAATTTACTAATTATAATTGTACATACCTATGGGGTGCAATCTGATATTTCCATACATTTATATGTTGTATAATAATAGGGTCAGGGTAGTAATGTATCAGTCACCTCATGCATTTATCATTTCTTTGTGGCAAAAACATTGAAAAACCTCTCCTCTAGCTATTATGTAATGTACAAAACTTAACTGTTAACTACAGTCACCCTACTGTGCAACAGAATATCAGAACTTATTGCTTCTACCTAATTGTAATTTTGTACCCATTAGCCAGCCTCTCCCTGTTTTCTCTCCGCCTTTCCTTCCCAGTCTTTGGTAACTGCTGATCTACTCTCTGCCTTTATAATATCAATTTTTTTCCTTATATTTCACATACAAGTGAGGGGATATGGTATTTGTCTTTCTGTGCCTGACTTACTTCACTTAACATAATGACTTCCAAGTCCACCATGTTGCTTCAAATGATAGGATTTCATTCTTTTTTTATGGCTGAAAAGTTTTCCATTGTGTATATGTCACATTTTTATTTTATTTTATTTTTTTATTTTTTTCCTTTTTGTCTTTTTTCGTGACCGGCAACGGATCGCAACCCTCAGTGTCGCGCCCGTACCGGACCGGGACCGGCTACGGGATCGCAACCCTCGGTGTTGCTCCCGCACCTTGCTCAGCCAGTGAGCGGCCGGTCTGTATGTGGGATCCGAACCCTCGGCGGGAGCGCCGCCGCACTTCCCAAGCGGCGCACTGTAGCAGTGCGCCACCGGGCTGGCCCTATGTCACATTTTTAAAATGCACTCACCTTTTGTTGGACAGTTAGGTTGATTCTGTATCTTGGCTATTGTAAATTGTGCTGCAATAAACACAGGACTGCAGATATCTCTTTGACATATTGACTTATTTCCTTTGGGTGTATACCCAGTAGTGATAGGGATATATAGCCAGGGATTGCTGGATCATATGGTAGTTCTATTTTTAATTTTTTGAGGAACTTCCATACTGTTTTCCATAATGGCTGTACTATTTACACTCCCTCCAACAGTTTGCAACTGTTCCCTTTTCTCCACATCCTTGCCAACATTTGTTTTCTTTTGTCTTTTTGATAATAGCCATTCTAACTGGGGTGAAGTAGTACTTCATTGTTGTTTTGATCTGCATTTCCCTGATGATTAGTGATGTTGAGCATTTTTCCATATGTCTGTTGACCATTTATATATGTTCTCTTGAGAAGTGTCTATTAAGATCCTTTGGCCATTTCTCAATTGGGGTATTATTATTATTATTATTATTTGCTGTTGAGTTGTTTAAATTCCTTATATACTCTTGATATTATCCCCCTGTCAGATGTATAGTTTGCTAGCATTTCTCCCATTCTGTAGGTTGCCTCTTCAGTCTGTTAGCAGTTTCTTTCAATATGAGAAAGCTTTTTATTTTTTATTTTTTTTGTCTTTTTCCGTGTCCGGCAACGGATCGCAACCCTCAGTGTTGCCCCCGTACCGGACCGGGGACCGGCAACGGAATTGCAACCCTCGGTGCTGCTCCCGCGCCTCGCTCAGCCAGTGAGTGGGAACCGGTCTGTATGTGGGATCCGAACCCTCGGGCGGGAGCGCCGCCGTGCTTCCCAAGCAGCGCCCTATCCAGTGCGCCACCGGGCCGGCCCGAAAGCTTTTTATTTTGATGTAATCCCACTTGTCTATTTTCACTTTTTTAATTTGTGCTTTTTTATTTAAACTATTCTTACATGGCCCCATGTCATGGATTGTTTCCTCTATGTTTTTTTCTAGTAATTTCATAGTTTCAGGTTTTGCATTTAAATTTTTAATCCATTTTGAGTTGATTTTTGTACATGGTGAGAGGTAGGGGCCTAGTTTTATTCTTCTGCATGGGGTTATCCAGTTTTCCCAGAACCATTTACTGAAGAGATTGTCTTTTCCCCAATATGTATTCTTGACACCTTTGCAAAGATCAGTTGGCTGTAGATGTGTGAATTTATTTCTAGGTTCTCTATTCTGTTCTGTTCATCTATGTGTCTGTTCTTATGCCAGTACTGTGCGGTTTTGGTTACTATAGCATTGTAGTGTAATATGATGTCAGGTAGTGTGATGCCTCCAGCTTTATTTTATTTTCTTTTTCAGGATTTCTTTGGCTATTTGGTGTCTTTTTTGCTTCCATATGAATTTTAGGATTGTTTTTTCTATTTCAGTGAAGAATGTCATTGGTATTTTGATAGGGATTGCATTCAATCTATACATCACTTTGGGTAGAATAGCTATTTTAACTATATTAATTATTCTAATCCATGAACATGGAATATCTTTCCATTTATTTATGTCCTCTTCAATTTTCTGTCTTCAAAGTTTTATAGTTTTCATTGTAGAGGTCTCTCACCTCCTTGGTTAAGTTTACTGCTAGGTATTTAATTTTTTTTGTAGGTATTGTAAAAGGAATTGTTATTTCTTTTCAGATAGTTCACTATTAGTATATAGAAATACTATTGACTTTTGTATGTTGATTTTGTATCTTGAAACTCTACTGAATTCGTTTATTAGTTCTAACAGTTTTTTGGTGGGGTGTTTTGGGTTTTCTATGTATGAGATCATGATGTCTACAGAAAGGGACAGTTTGACTTTGTCTTTTATATCTTTCTCTTGTCTAATTGCCCTGGATAGGACTTCCAGTACTATGCTGAATAGAAATGGTGAGAGTGGGCATCCTTACCTTGTTCCTGATCTACAGTATGATATTGACTGTAGGTTTGTCATATAAGACTTTTACTGTATTGAGGTACATACCTTCAATACCTAGATTGTTAAGAGTTTTTATCATGAAGGAATGTTGAATTTTGTCAAAATGCTTTTTCTGCATCAATTGAAATGATCATGTTTTTTTGTCTTTATTTCTGTTAATGTGGTATATCACATTTATTGATTTGCATGTTAAACCATCATTGCATTCCTGGGAATCTTAATTGATCATAGTGAATGGTCTTATTAATGTGGTGTTGCATTTGGTTTGCTAGTATGTTGTTGAGAATTTTCACATCTATGTTCATTAGGATATTGGCTTATAATTATCTTTTTTTTATTGTGTCCTAGTCCAGTTTTGGAATCAGAGTAATGTTGACCTCATAAAATGAGTTGGAAAGTATTTCCTCCTCCTCAGTTTTCTGGAATAATCCAAAGATAGTAGGTATTAGTTCTTCTATAAATATGTGATAGAATTCAGCAGTGAAGCCATCAGGTCCTGGTCTTTTCTTTAATGGAAGACATTGTATTACTGATTCAGTTTCCTCACTTGTTATTGTTCTGTTCAGATTTTCTTTCTTTATAATTTAATCTTAGTAGATTGTATTTGTCCAGGAATTTATCTATTTCTTTCAGGTTAACAAAATTTTTGGCATGTCGTTGTTCATGATAGACTCTTACGATCTTTTGTATTTCTGTGGCATCAATTGAAATGTCTCATGTTTTCTTTCCTAATTTTATTTATTTGAATATCCTCTCCTTTTTCTTGGATAGTATGGCTAATGGATTGTAAATTTTGTTTATCTTTTCAAAAAACATACTTTGTTTCATCAATCTTCTCAATTTTTTTTTCTTTTTTTAGTGTCTGTTTCACTTATTTCTGCTTTGAGCTTAATTATTTCTTTTCTTCTGCCAATTTTGGGTTTAATTTGTTGTTGTAGTTCTAGTTCTTTTAGGTGCAATGTTGGGTTGTTTATTAGAAATTTCTTTTTTGATGTAGGCATTTATTGCTTAAATTCTCCACTTAGAACAGTTTTTGCCATGCCCTACAGGTTTTGGCATGATGTGTCTCCATTCTCGTTTGTCTTATAGTTATAACAAACTATCTTAAGCTGATAGCAACTTAACTTTGGTCATATGAAAATAATCTAGAGTCCTTCTTCCCCACCATTTATATTTTTGTTGCCTTAATTTACATTTGTATCTATTATATATTCCTTGGCCACTAGTTGTAGCTGTAGTTTTTTGACCTTTTTGACTTTAAATCTTTATACTAGAATATTGAAGGATTGACATAGCAGTATTAGTTCATGGTGGTATTCTGAATTTGAATTATGAACTTACCACATCTAGTGAGTTTTGTAGTTTTTAATGTTTTCATGATGGTAATTATGGTCTTCTCATTTCCAGTTGTAGCACTCCCTTAAGCATTTCTCATAAGGCAGGTCTAGTAGTGATGAATTCTCTCTGTTTCTATTTGTTTGGGAAGGTCTTTATTTCTTCCTCATTTCTGAAGGATAACTTTACTGGGTAAAATATTCTTGGCTTACAGTTTTTTTCTTTCAGCACTTTGAATATATCATCCCACTCTCTCCTGGCAAGGTTTCTGTTAAGAAATTTGCTGGTAGTCTAATGGGGATTCCCTTATATATGGCTAAATGCTTTTCTCTTACCGCTTTTAAAATACTCTCTTTGTCTTTGAATTTGACAGTTTGATTATGATTTGTGTTGGAGAGGATCTTTTTGGGTTGAGCCTAGTTGGGGACTTTTGTGATTCCTGAATCTTAATGTCCATATCGCTCCAAAAACTTGGGACATTTTCAGCTATTAGTTCGTTAAGTAGGATTTCTGTACCTTTCACCATTTCTTCTCTCTCTAGAACACCTATTATTTGCACATTTGGTCACTTGATGGTGTCCCATAAGTCTTGTAGGCTTTTTTCATTCTTTAAAATTTTTATTTCTTTTTGTTCCTGACTGGGCTATTTCAAAATATCTGTCTTCAAGTTCAGAAATTCTCTCTTCTGCTTAATCTAGTCTTTTGATGAGGCTATTAATGTATTTTTTATTTCATTCATTGAATTCTTCAGCTCTAAGGTTTCTGTTTGGTCCTTTTTTATGATATCTATCTTTTTGTTAAATCTCATTCAGATCATGAATTGTTTTCCTGATTTCATTGAACTGTTTTTTTCTGTATTCTCTTGTATCTGGCTGAGTTTCCTTAATATCATTATTTGCAATTCCTTTACAGGCATTTCATAACTGTCCTTTTCTTTGGAATCTGTTAGTAGAGACTCATTGTGTTTCTTTGTGGACATGATGTTTCCTTGCTTTTTCATGTTTCCTTTGTCTCTACTTTGATATCTGTGCATCTAACTGAGTAGTTGCTTTTCCCAGTTTTATGAGATGGAAAATGTAGAAATTATGTTTTCCTGTATATGAGACCTGGGATGTCTGCTGGATATGTTGCATTGGCTTTAGTTCTGAGTGGACTTAGACATAGTCTCTATGCCATTTCTTTGGTTGTAATCCTCTTTGGTGATGTCTGCTGGCATTTGTACCCACACTGGCACCATTTTGCTGTGTTGGAAACTTTTGGCTAGTTGTTGGGCCAAGCATATGTGGGCACAGAGGGCCAACTGACTGTTTGGTGTTCTCTCTGAGGCTTGGAGTCGCTGCCTGACAAGCTATCAGGCCAGGCATTGGAGCACAGTACTGAGGTTTTCTCTCCTAGGGGGTGTTGTGCTGCTTTTGCCATGGAAACAGGGGAGCCTGGGTGTGTAGTAGGGGGATCAAGCAGATCTGTGAATGCCTGTCAATGAAGTTTATGCCACTGCCTGGCTGAGATCTGGTATGCCCCAGTGCAGCAGGGCCAGATGGCTCTATGGAGGTCTACCTGAGGATACAGAGCCACCAGCCAATTGATTGTCAAGTAGGGAGCACACATGCACAGGTGCAGCAAGGCCAAGCAGCTCTGTGGAGGGCTACCAGATGAGCTGTTGAGCCCAGAACAGGACTGAAAGAGTGCAACAGGGCCCAGTAGCTCTGGGGAGGGCTGCCAGTGGAGGCAGAGCTGCTATCTGACCGATTGTCCAGCAGGGAGCAGGCAGGCATGCACCAGTGCAGCAAGGCCCAACAGTTCTGTAGAGGGCTGCCAGATCAACAGTCTTGTCTGGAGTAAGCCTGCAAGTGCATAGCAAGGCCCACCAGCTCCATAGTGGCCCACCAGTGAGAGGCAAGGCTGTTACCCAGTTCACTATCAGGCAAGAATTGGCATATACCAGAGCAGCAGGGCCTGGCAGTTCTGTGGAGAACCACTGGATCAGCTATTGAGCCTGGAGCAAGCCTGTGAGGGTGCAGCCAGGCCCAGCAGCTCTGTAGAGGTCTACTCTAAAGGGTCCAAGATACTGCTTGATCTACTGTGTGACAGGGAGCAGGTGTATACTGGTGCAGTAAGGCCTAGCAGCTCTGTAGAGGCCTGCCATGGGAAGACAGGCCACTGCTAATCACTGTTAGTTAAGAGTGGTATGAATTGTGTCCCCCAAGTTTTATGTATTAGTAACTTGATCCCTACCATGACTGTTAAGAGGGTGGGAAATCCTATGATGGTAATTGAAAGGTGGTGCCTTGAAGAGGTGATTGGATTCTGAGGACCATGCCTAGTATTTGAATAGGTTAATAATGGTGGTCATGGGCATGGTTCTGAGGGCTTTAAAAGGAGAGCATGTGAGAGCCTCTCTCTCTCTGCTCCGCCATTTCTGCCATGTAAGATCCCTGGGTCACTGTTGCTACCACCAAGACCCTCACCAGATGTGTTCCCTGCACTGTGGACTTCTCAGCCTCTGAAACCATAAGCAATAAATTTTATTTTCTTTATAAATCACCCAGTTTCAGGTATTTGTTATAAGCAACAGAAACAGACTAATACACAGAGCACATGTATACCGGTATTGCAGGCCCCTGTGGCTCTTGTGGAGGGCGGGGGGCAGGGGGCGGGTAGGTGGAGCTACCACTGGGCTGGCTGTCAGCTGGCATGGGTACCTGTGGGCTCAGTGGGCCCTTGGCTTGTGCAGGATGGGTGTACACAAATGCGGTGGACTGCTGCTGCTCAGTGGCTTCCCTGCTGAGCAGGTCTGCCTGCTTGCCTATGTGGGGAGAGGTTGCTGCATGGGTTTAGATACCGATGTCTCAGTCTTTCTGTCTGGCCTAGGTTTCAGGCAGCCCAGTGATGGTCCTGCCAGCACCTGTGTGAATGTGGTAGAATATAGATGGGACCTAAGGATGGAGGGAATCAGTCTCACAGGTCTGGGACAAGATGAACTCTAGCCATGGGTTTGGTTGCAAGATAGCGCTGTGCCATAGCCACTTAGGGCAGGAAGGCGTGTTGCTCTCCCTGGGTGTCTATTATGAGGCCGTGAAAATGCACAAACTCTCAGCTACTCTCCAACTGGGTTTGGGGTCTGTGAGGAATGGGGGACTCTCTTGTGGCAGGGATTGCTGGCATTTGTGGAAGCACTGGGAACAGCTGGAGTTTTCCCAGCTTACCTTCTCTCTGCCTGACCCTAGGCTGGTCCCTGCATCAAGGAAGAGGCTGGATGCCTCGCTCTCCTCTCTATGGTGATAGTCGTCTTCCACACTCCACAGGGATTTCATCCCTTCCCTGGTGCTCTGCAGAGAACTTCTTCAGTTGTTCCAGTCAAAATATAGTTGTTTGTTTATTGTTTCAGTCTCTTTTGGGTAGGGGGGTACAAGTGCCAGACAACTCTAGTCAACCAATTCGCTCTGCCCTCTCCCTTCATAAACTCTTTGAAGTACCCTCATATTGTGCATCAATACTTCATTCCTCTTCACTGCTGAGTGATGTTAAAAAATAAAATTTCAACAAATTTAGCTGAAAGATCTAGTTGGCTTTTATTAGCACATCATGAATCAGGCAGCATCTCATGTAAAGATTTAGAAAAGGCAGTCTGATGAGCTGAACAGAGGACGTAGTTTTATAAGCAGAAAAGGGTGGAGGAAATAGAAACAGGGAACAAAAAGCTGTTTGATGTTTTCAAAGCTACTTTCTTTATAGGCTTAAAGCAGAGGGGACTTCCTTTTCATATTGGCTCAGGTAAACTGGCCCCTTCTGATTGGTTGCTGTGAATCTGCTGATTTTCTTTGGAAAACTGCCCTGTTTCCAAGTTCAGTTTGATTACATGGCACTTTCCGGTTTGGTCTGGTCTATTGGGCCTAGTGCAGGAGCTCAGTCCAATTCAATGGCCTTCCATAAATTTCATTTAGCAGAAATATTTCATGACATGGATGTACTACTGTTGACTTCATCATCTTTTGAGAGATATTTGGGTTGTTTCCAGTTTCTGGCTATTGCAAATAAAGCTGCTCTGAGCATTCGTGTACAGGTTTTTGTGTGAATACATGTTTTTATTTCTCTGGGTGTGATAATTGCCGAGGATTGTGATCAATCACTGGTGGCACGGCCAGACAAAGAAGTGCTGTTGGGCATGTTGGGATGCTGTTTACACAATATAAGGAAGCACTTTACTTCGAATCCTCAGGAAATTATCCACATCCTCTGAGCCAGGAAGAGAAACTGCCCAAAGCTCTGTTTCCCTGCCAGGGTGACCGCCAGTTCCCTGTGGTCTGCTGGCTTCCACTCCAAGCCCATTCAAACTCTTCCCCACGCAGCAGGCTAAGTGACCTGATAAAAATGAGGATCAGCTGGTGTCGGACTTTAAAAGCTAAATAATTATGCCAGCTCCATATAGGGGCGTGATTTGGCCCCTGCTGGGCTCTCTGAGTTCATCTCACACATATCTCCCTCTAGCTCACTGGGCTCTGGCTACCCTGGCCTTCTTGCTTCGCCTTAAACATCCTGCCTTTGCCTATGCTGTTCCTCTGCCCCAGAATACTCTTCCGTCTGACCCTCACTTGGTCATCTCAAAATGAAGGTCAAAGCAAAGTCATCAACTCTTCAGAGAAGCGTCCCTTTACTGCCCTAGCTAGGCTGTCACCCCAGGCATTTGTTCTCATTCCATCCTCATTTATTTTCATCATGGCATCTAACATGCTCTAGTGTATTGATTTGGTCTTTGTCTCTTCTCTCTAAAATGTAAGCCTCACGAGGGTGGGAAGCTTTTGTTGTTGTTGTTGTTTTTCTTTTTACAGTACAAACAGCCTTTATTGGTTGCAATGGGAAGTGGAAGAGAGGAGGGGATACAACAGCTGCCTCTCTTGGGATGGCATCTGTAGACCTGGTTGCCGCACTCCAAAAGTGGGTGGGAAGTCTTGTCCGTTATGCTCCCTGAGATATCATCGGTGCCTGGCAGAGTACCTGGAATAGAGTAGGGCTCCATACCTCATTGTTGAATAAAGGGATAAATTTTCCTTTACTAATCACGGCAGCGAGCAAGGCACAGAGAGGTCAAGGTGTGTAAAATTACACAGCATAAATGTGCATTTGTGTGTGCATGCATATGCATGTACAGCTGAGCACATAGTGTGCACACATGTGTGTACATGGGTGTGCATACATGCGAGTGCCTGTGAATGTGTGCACATGTGTCCATGAGTGTATGACAGCTCTACAGGCAGCCCAGCTGAAAGGCTGATTCTCGTTCCTGAGGAAGAGAGTGTCTGAACCCAAGACATCAATTTCCTCCTCTTTGTTCTGATTCTGGGAGATAGGAAGGGGCAAACTCCCCTCCACACTATCCATCTGGGGGAGGGGGATGTCCTTCTACCTTGATGGTCCCAGGAGTCAAGATCAAGGCCAAAATCAGCCCAGTGGGATTTCTGCTTTGAACCACCCAGTGCTATGAACGTCAGTATGACTTAACCTAGTAACTAAATCATCTCTTAACTGTTTCAACTTACTTTTCTGATGGGAGAATGCTTGTATATGGTCAAAATTTAAACAAGTGAAAAAATGAAGATCTGTTTCTAGACAGGGGTTTGGTTGCACAGGCATATGCATGTCAAATCTCCTTCAAATGATGCCTTGAGAAGTGTTTGGTTCGCTGTATCTAAGTTTTACCTAAAAATGATTAAACAAATATTAAACTAGTTAGTGGCATGCATGTGAAAGTGCTTAGAGGAGAAATGAACTGAAGTCTGTAATTTGCTATGAAACACGCCTATCTTAATTGGTTTCTGTTGCTTATAACAGAATACCTGAAACTGCGTAATTTATAAAGAAACAAAAATTATTTCTTTTTAGTTCTAGAGGCTGGGAAGTCTGAGTTTGAGAGGGTCCATCTGGTGAGGGCTTTCTTGCTGGTGGGGATTCTCTGTAGAGTCCCAAGTTGACACAGGACATCACATGGCAAGAGGGCAAGGGCATATTCATGTGCTAGCTCAGATTTTCCTTTCTCTTCTTATAAAGCCACCAGTTTCACTCACATTATAACCCATTAACCCATTAATCCATTAATACATGAATGGATTAAATCATTCACAAGGGCAGAGCCCTCATGACCGAATCACCTTTTAAAGTCCTACCTTTCAAATACCATAGTTGGATTTCCCACCCTCTTAATACTTTTATAGTGGGGATTAAATTTCAACATAAGTTTTGGAGGGGATAAACATTCAAACCAAAGCAACAGCCCCAAAATAAGATGGATTGACAGATGCACAGATGGGTTTATAGATGGAAAGACACATCACAAAGCAGGTATAGCAGAATATTAATGGTAGAAGCCAGGTATATGGGTTTTCACTGGGCAATTCTTTCAATTCATCTGTGTTTTGGAACACTTTCATAGTGAACTGTTAGGATGAAGACCAACAAACATTGCAAATGTGCAGAAGACTTCACAGTTAAATGTAACCTTGCAATTTAGTTCCTTCTACAGAGGCAGTTACTTTCCAGTTTCTTGTATTGTCTCCAGAAAGTTCTATGCTCATATGAACAACTATGTGTACATATCTGTTTAACTTTTTTCACATATGTGGTAGCTTACTATGTATAACATTATGGGTTTTTTTTTGTTGTTGTTGTTTGTTTGTTTTCTTTCGGTAGAATTGTTAAGAAAAATTAAATATGTGCCTGGCACGTAGTAAGTACTCAAAACATGTTAGCTCTTGTCAATTGTTTCATTACTAAGATTTTACTATGAGTGAGTTTCCCAACCCTCACAGGCCAGGATGGCCTCATTACTTTTTCCTTCTCCACCAGCCCTGCCTTCACAGAATCCTACTCATACACCAAAGAAGCTCTCCAAAAAGAAGGGGAAAATGCCAGCTAGACTCCTGCCAGCCTGGAGCACGGTAAGCTGTTTGTCTCCTCCCATTGACCAGTAGCCAGCTCTATTCAGAGAGCGCAGGCACATTCACACCCTTTCTGCCCAGAATAGACCCCATTCTGGCTGGGCCTCCATTGCACCCTCAAAGGACCCATCTCATGATGAATGATCTTTCTTCGGGATGCTCCCTTCTTTCCTGCCTCCTTCTCTTTCCTAATTTCTGTCTCTGATCATATGTCACCTCTTCTGGGAAACCTCCCCTGGTCACTTCCACCCCATCACTCTCTATCCCCTTACCTTACTTCATTTTCTTTAGAGTAATTATTGCTACCTAACAATATACTATTTATTTGTTCATCATCTGTCTGCTCTACTAGAGTAATTCTGTGAGGGCAGGAACCTTGCCTGTTTTTTGCTGATGTATCCCCTGTACCTAGAAGGATATGTGATAAATGGTGGGAACTTTATATACATGTGTTGAATAAATGAATGAATGAGTAAATGAATGAAGTAATGAATTAGTGAATGGTTCCTGCTGAGGTAAGCAGCCATGGCATAGTCCACCTGGAATCCATGCCCCCTTCTTCTGCTACAACTTTGATTTTTCTTTGGGGGACCCCCTGTCTTCCAGCCACTTTGGATTGAGCTGATCCTATCCACACCCCACCTCCAGGCATGCCCCTGACCAATCACAGCATCCATGTCCAGGACTACAGTGATTGGTTCAGGGCTGAGCCTGTTACTCAATCTTGGCCAATCAGAATTGGCCCTGGGACTTTTTCTTCAACTCTGGAATTGTTAAATTGAAGTTTACCTGAAGGGGCCCTGCAGCAAATAAGAAAGGCGAAAGGGAGACATCAGGAGAGGCAGACTTCTGTTGCCAAGGTCAGAATCACCTGGAGGCTCACACAGGCTTCAGCTCAGCAACCTGGAGACAAGAACATTTTTCCTATTAGTGCCAGCAAAAGTCTCAGGGAGGATTCTTTCAAAAAAAAATTTTTGGAAAATAATTTAAAACTCACAGGAAAGTTGCAAGAATAGTACAAAGACTGCCCAGTTTCACTGATTGTTAATATTTTCTCTATTTGCTTTTTCATTTGCATACTCTTTCTCTGTTTTATATATATTTAATGCATTGTTTTCAGAATCATTTGGCATATATTGTGCACATCAGAGAACTCACCCCTAAATACTTAAGTCTATGTCTCCTAAGAATAAGAATATTCTCTCACATAACTGAGGCACCATTTTAATCTTCGTACATTTAACACTGATACAATGCTTTTATCAAATCTGCTGTTGATATTCCAATTTTGTCAATTAGCTAAATATTGTCCTTCTTAGCATTCTTTATCCTCAAGTACAGAATCCTGTCTAGGGCCAGGTATTGCATTTAGCAATCATAAAGTAGTCTTCTTTAATCTGAAAAACCTTCTGTTATGACACTGACATTTTTGAAGACTAGATTCACACATTGTCACATTTTCAGGTTTTTTTTGGCCATTTTTCTGTAAATTAGATTTAGGTTGTGAATTTCGGTCTGGAGTACCACATAAGTGGTGCTGTGTCTTCTCAGGGTCTCACATTTAGATCTGCATGAGGTCTGTATGCTATCATTGGTGATGCTAATTTTGATCCACCCAGTCAAGGTGGTTGTTCAATTTCCCCACTGAATACTTTGTATTTTTTTCCTCACATCTAACTAAGAAGCAATCAGTGAGGAGACACTTTAAGATTAAGAAAAGAACTTAGAAATGGAGAATATTCTGATTGGCCTATTATAGTCACATGCCCACACTGAGCCAATCAACAACTGGAGGATGCAGGACACTTATTGGCCCAGCTCAGGTCACATGTCCATCTCTGAAGGCAGTGGAAGGTCTGCCTCTCCCAAAACGGAATGATGGAAATATTGAATAAGGCAGTAGTTCTCAACTACGAACAATTTGCCCTCCAGGGGGCATTTGTCAATGTCTGGAAACATTTCTGGTTTTCACAACTACAGAGAGACTACTGGTGTCTAGCAGATGGAGGCTGGGGATGCTGTTCAACACAGTACAATGCACATGGCAGCCCCCTATCCCCATGACAGACAATGAATCAGCCTTAAATGTCAGTAGAGCCAAGGCTGAGAAAACCTGGAAGAGAGGAATGATGGTGCTCCAAAGGAAGAGGCACAGAGTGGAGAACCAACCCTTCTGTCGCCTCCGATGCCTTGCAGCAAAGAATGCCAGCCCGATGAAGCTGAGAACCCAAACTCTAGAGTCTGACTGCCTGGTTCAAATCCTGCCTCAGCCACTAACAGCTGTGTCATCTTGGGTTATTTCCTTAACTTCTCTGTGCCACAATTTCCTGATCTGTAAAATGGGGCTGGTAGCAGTACTTTCATTATGGGGTTATTATGAGAATTGAGTGCACATTTGTACCATTCTTAGAATATGCCTATTATATAAGTGTTTGTAATATAAATCATCAGAAATTTCCATCCCTTGGAGAAGGTTACATACACCCTTTTAATTCTGATCCTCTGCCCACCCATACCCCATTTCTGATCACAATGAGTGGAGCAACTTACTGAAGCTTTCTTGCCTCAGTTTTTTCTTCTTGTAAAATGGGAAAATAACAACAGAAGCTAACCTGTGAGGATTACATGAGATTATAGCATGTCAGTCATGTAGAAGAGGAGTAGGAGGATACTTCAGAAAGCTTGTGGGAAAGTAGAATGAAAAGATAATACAAATCATTCCATAAGCTTTGTGAAGTACGTTCATACTCAATAACCATTAGGTAGGAACAGTAGTCTTGGCAGAAATTGCTATAGCTTACCAAGTGCCAGCACTGTGGTATATACACAGCACGAGAAGTGTTTCAGATTTTGGACTTTTTTTTCACATATTGGAATATTTGCAGAATACATACTGTTCGAGCATCCTTAATCCAGAAGTTGGAAATTCAAAATGCTACAATGAGCATTTCCTTTGGGCGTCATTGTGTCAGTGCTAAAAAACTTTCAGATTTCGGAGCATTTCAAATTTTGGATTTTTAGCTTAGGAATGCTCAACCTGTACTGGAAAAGTAGTATTTATGTTTTTACAAAAGTAGATAGTTTGAAGAAACTGGCTGAGGCAGTAGTGGTAAGTAGGAGCTAATGTGTTTCCAGCACTCATTAAGTGACAAATATTGTTACAGACTCCTTCCTTGGATTATCCCCTAATAGGCAGTACTGTTAATTATTCTTCCCATTTTACACATGTGGAAACAGAGTCACAGGAAGTCACTTGCCTGAGGATCCTCAGCTCTTTGTTGTTAAGGTGGAATTCAAACTCAGACAGGCTGGACCTGAGTCCACTTATTTCACCCCCACCCTGTGGGAAAGCCGGCTCTGACCATGGTGCTAATGGTCTCTTCATCTTTTCTGTTTTCTCTCCCTTTTAAGTTATTACATTCACTTTGGCTTTTTCTTGCCTATGAATGACTCCTGCTCTGCTTTGCCTTGCAAACTCTTCCTCATCCTTTGAGACTCAGCTCAAATATCCCCACCTCTTTCAAGCCTTTTCTAGAGTTTCTGAAAATACAAAAATGGTAATTTCCTCTGTGCTCTCTTAACTCAACATGTTCTGCCTCCTCTAGTACCTGCTGTGTCACATTGTGTTGTCTCTGGGACTATGTCCATCTCTCGGCTCCCTGCTGTAGACTGGGAGTCCCTGAAGGACACAAGTTTGGCAGCTGTCATATGAGATTCCGAAACACAGCTGCTTAAATAGAATGAAGTTGATTTTTCTCTCATGTGATAGTCTGTGTGTGAACATCCTGGGGCTAGGTATTGGTAGCCCCATGGGCATGGTCACTCAGGATCCTTCGATCTTGCTGCTCTGCCCTACTGTGGCTGAGGATGGCTCATCCCAAGTCCAGTCCACACTGTGACCCAAAAGGAAGGATATGCTTTCCTCCTTCTAAAGGCAAGGAAATATCACTTCTGCTCACACCTTATTGGCTAGAACACAGTCATATGACTATATCTAGCTGCAAGGGGTGCTGGGAACTGTAGTCTTTGGCTGGGCAGCCATGTGCTCACCTATAGTTTCTATTATTATCGCAAAAGAGAATGGGTGTTTTGTCCACCACAGCCCTGGCTTCTTAGATTAGTATATCCCCAACTCCAGGCCATAATGAATACATGAATAAATAAACCAATTTTTGAAACCCCCATTGTTTCCATGATCCTGCCTATCAACCAGGAAAAAAAAGTCCTGTGGCACTGATAAAACATGAGAAGAATTTATTTGAGCCAATATGTGTATCCAGGGCCTGGGAGAACACCACTAAGTTGCCTTAAGATGTGCTTTCCGAAGGGCCAGCAGAACTTTAGTATTTTTACAATCACAAAAATGTGAAGAATAAAGGGTAGGAAAGGAAACAGTCCCTTTATCAGCACATCGGTTTTTCTATTGATTACATAGGTTGGTGACTAGTTTTTAGTTGCATCCTAGGTAAAGATGAATAAGTAAGGATCACAGGATACATTTTCTTTTTTTTCTTTTTTCTTTTTTTTTTAAAAGATGACCGGTAAGGGGATCTTAACCCTCGACTTGGTGTTGTCAGCACCACGCTCAGCCAGTGAGCGAACCGGCCATCCCTATATGGGATCCGAACCCGTGGCCTTGGTGTTATCAGCACCGCACTCTACCGAGTGAGCCACAGGCCGGCCCACAGGATACATTTTCAATATTCCTAAATTAATATGAGTTCTTTGGGTGCTGGTAAATCTGTTGTCAGTTAAAAGTAGTCTTGCGGTAACAGTTCCAGAGGGTGTGGACATGGCTGTTGCCCATTTCAAATTCCCCCAGGACTTTTAGGAATTTAGTTGACCTCAATCAGAGCAGATTTCTGGTTTATCACCCTATTTTATTTTTTATTTTATTTTATTTTATTTTATCAATATACAATGTAGTTACCTTGTTTTAGAAAAAATACGTAGAATAATAATAAACATTTCTTGAGTCCTGACCATGTGCCAGATACTGAGCTGATTTCTTTACCTATATTGATCCACTTAATCCTCACAATAACCCCAAGAGGTAGATACTATTATTATCCTTATTTCAGATATAAGAGATGGAAACACAGACAGCTCATGTCACTTGCCCATGGTCACACACGTTGTAAGTGGCCAAGCAAGGATTCAAACCCAAGCAGTCTGGCTCCCCAAGAAGTATTCTAATCCATCACTTGTATCTGCCTCATAGATATGCAAACTGAGAGATTCCCAGATGGTCATAAACTGTTGTGCAAGAACCTCTTCCAGGTAGTAATGTTTCCAAAGTACCACAGCATCCATTCTTTCACCTCTCAAATATCACATGAACATTTGGAATATGCATGCAGCAGTTATCTGTAGCCAAGACAATGCTATGTAACAAAAAAGCACAAAACTTCAGGGGCATATAGCAATAAGGAGTCAGGTAAGTGGTTCTGCTGATCTGGTTGGGCTTACTC
This sequence comes from Galeopterus variegatus, assembly GCF_000696425.1. Lineage (NCBI taxonomy): Eukaryota > Metazoa > Chordata > Mammalia > Dermoptera > Cynocephalidae > Galeopterus > Galeopterus variegatus. Next base: position 11,488 of record NW_007737251.1, on the reverse strand, counting down.
CTATGACAATCTGGTTGTCAACTCATCTAAGCTGGCTTCTCTTGGGGCCTGGGGAACTTATCATAGCTCTACTTATCTTTCAGGCTAAGCTAGGTGTATTTTTTCTCATAGCAGCAGTAGAAGCACCAGAGAGAGAACAGTGCCAATTATGCAAACATTTTTCAAGCTTCTGCTTCTATCACATTTGACCAACTTCCCACTGGCCAAAGAAGTCCCATAGTCAAGCTCATATTCAGAATGGGAGGGCACTGAGTGGTGACATGGCAAAGGCTGTGGACACAGGGCAGGGTGAAGAAGTAGCCCTATTTTTGCAATGTGCTGCAATGTAGAATGCTGAACACATTATAAACTTCCATTGTCTTTTCACCTCCTCCTCTGGGCTGGGTGAGAGACCAGTCGCTGAGTGATCTGGAATGGGGGTTTGGTGTTACAGGAACCAGTGAAATTCAGGGATGTAGCCATGTACTTTACCCAGAAGGAGTGGCAGCTATTGGAGCCTACTCAGAAGAACCTGTACAAGGATGTGATGCTGGAGAACTATAGGAACCTGGCTTCCCTGGGTAAGGACAACCTCCTCACAGTTCTGTCTGGGCTCATGAGAGCCTCTTGGCCTCTTTATTCTGAAAGGCTATGAATTTTACAGAAGGCTTGGATGAGCTATGTCCTGTGCTGGGCTCAGCTACTGAGGCTTTGATGGTGTTGGCTTCATCCTAAGACTAACTGCTCGAGGTCTCAATATAGCTGCCAGCTGCTCCAGAGGCTCATGCTTTCTAATTCACTTGGAGCAGGAATGGTGGACGTGTTGGTGCTGGGTGGTCCCCACCCATCCCCCCATCCCCCCTGAAAATCCTGACCTTCACTGTGATTGGATCTGGCTTCAGCCACACGACCACAACTAAATCAATCACGGTGGACAGTGAGACCAGGAATGGGCTCATTGGCTGATATGCTCTATAAGGGAGGCTCTGCTTTCTGGAAACTACATGGATCCCATCAATAGAGATTTGAGCTGGTAGCACTGGGAGATGTGGGCAGTACAAGGCTGGGGTTTTCCTGCTGGAGGTCCTTTGTATCATTCTGTTGGTCTTCTTTCTGTGCAAACATTTGGTTTGAAGAAGGATTCTGGGAGGCATGCAACACTTCTTTCCTTCTGTGGAGCAGGGCATCAGTTTTCCAAGCCAAAGTTGATCCTCAGGTTGGAGCAAGGAGGTGAGCCTTGTGTCAAGGAGAGAGCCACCTATGAAGGCCCCCGGCGAGGTAACGAGGGAATCGATGGGTACAACATCTCCATGGGTGAGTAGGAGGTGACATCATTGATGCCTTAATGGGAAACCCTCCCCGAATGTCCATCATGCTCAGGGATTTGGTGAGAAGAAGAGATAAGGCTGCAGGACATGATTCACTTTAGAAATACTTTTTCATTCTTCCAGCCTGCTAGATTCTTATACCTCCCTGTTCTCATTCCCACACTTCTTCCTTCTGCCACACACTCTGTATTGGGTTCTTATAATTGAAAGCAACAGAAAACCTAAATGTGGGCTCTTCCTTCATTGTTTTTCAGTTATTACTTCAGCCAGAATCTTTTTACTTTCCTCCTTATGTGTATGTATGAGTGCCTTGATGGTTGAAAAGATATTTACAGCATTTCATGGTGTAGGCTTGTCTGGCATGTGACCTTAATCTTTTTGAGTATTATTATGACTTCACAACTCTTTGTTGAGAGACACAATAGCACATTTCTAAGTAGCATGATTATCACCCACCACATTCTGAACCTCAAGAATATAGAATACATATAGATCTTTTGTTAATACAATACCTGCATTTAATAAGAATCCCAGATAGTAACAAGTGGTATTCACTAAAAAATAACAATAATCCCCTTTCTCACTCCAACTTCTTCTTCCCCAGTTTCAATTTTGTTGCTATTTATAACCCATCCAGCTTGCGTAATATCTTAAAGTAGTCTGTACTTTCTAAACCAGCTTCCAGTGATATCATTACACATCCACAAGAATGACTTAAATGAGAAACATAAGCATTGGCAAGGATGTTCTCTTAGTAAGTGAAGGTTGCTAGAACAAAGACTGGGTGGCTTATAAACAACAAATTTATTTCTCACATTTATGGAGACTGGAAGTCTGAGTTCAGGGTGCCAGCATGGTTGGGTTCTGCAGAGGACTCTCTTGACAGGTTGCAGAATGTTGACTTTTCATTGTGTCCTCATGTAGTGGAAAGAGAACAAGAGAGCTCTTGGGTCACTTCTTATAAGGGCAGTAATCCCATTCATAAGGATTCCATTCTCATGACCTCATCACCTCCCAAGGGTTCAACCTCTTAATACGTTCACGTTGGGTATTAGGTTTTTAAAATATGAATTTTGGGAAGACACAAACATTCCATCAATAACAGGTGTGGAGCAACTGGAACTCTCATTGGCTGCTGGTGGAAGTGTAAATTGGTAGAGTGGTTTAGGAGAAAAAGCTGTTAGGCATTATCCACTAGAATTGCACATATTCATATTCAATATCACAAAATTCCACTCCTGGGTATATATCCAATAGAAATGCATATGTATATTCACCAAAAGATATGTACAAGAATGTTCATAGCAGCTCTGTTCCAAACAACCCCAAACTGGGGGACTACCAAAAGGCTATCAGCAATAAAATAATTAAGTATATTATGTATATTTATGCAATGAAATTCTGCAAACACAAATGAATGACACAAAACAATGTGAAACAATATGGATGAATCTTCCAAACATAACATCGAATACAGGGAGCCAGATACAAAAGGGTACATACTATAGGGTTACATTTATATGATGTACAGGAACAGGCAAAGCTAATCTATGTTGTTAGAAGTCAGAATTGTGATTTTCCTAACGGGGAGGATAAAGTTTAGAAAGGAGTGGAGTAGGAACAGGCATTAGTGAGGAGTAGGAACAGGCATTTCTGGGGTTCCATTTCTTGGTCTTAACCTCTGTGCTGTGAACATGAATGTGTTCCCTCTGAGAATGCTAGTCAAGGGCACAGTTTATATTTGTGCCCTTTTTTGTGCTTATGTTATACTCCAATAAAACATTTTAACCAAAAATAAAAACAATGACATATTATAAATGTTCATCTGTAAGAAAATTAAAAAAAAAAAAGAGTGACATAAAACAGATATGTTTACATTCTAAACCTCTTTCAGACAAGAAGACGAGGCATAAACTGAAGACAAAACTTCTGAAACGAGGTCGTTCTGAGACACAATGGCAGGGAAAGGTGAAGAAAATTGCCCAAAAGGATGGCCCCCAGGGCACTAGGGCAGAAAGGGCTGTGGAAAGTGAGGACAGACCAGTTCGTGGCAAGTGGAAATCCGGCCCAAATTTGGCTGCAGGATCATGCAAAAAAATCCTCCCTGGCAAGAAAGAGCATGAATCTGTGGCCTTGAGGAGACTTTTGAGTCAAACATCAATGACAGCAACACCAAAGAGCACCCCTCAAGGAAAGAAGACTCTGAAGAAAGACGTTCATGGAAAAACACAGGATGCTGTGAGCTTCACAAAGAGCAGGAGCATCCGAAAGGGGAAGAATCACTTTAAATGTAAGGAATGTGGGAAAACCTTCAACCAGACCCTTCACCTCGTGGAACATGAGCGAATTCACACAGGAGAGAAACCCCACAAGTGTGATATGTGTGGGAAGTCCTTCAGGCACAGCTCATACTTCTTTACACACTATCGAATTCACACGGGAGAGAGACCCTATAAGTGTAAGGATTGTGGGAAAGCCTTCAACAGCAGCTCCACCCTCAGCAGTCACTACAGGATCCACACAGGGGAGACACCCTTCAAATGTGATGAGTGTGGAAAAACCTTCAAGCAGAGCACGAAGCTCACTCGCCACCGCAGGGTGCACACAGGGGAGAAGCCCTACAAGTGCGACAAGTGTGAGAAATGCTTCAGTCGCAGCTCATCCCTGACAGAGCACAAGAGGATTCACACTGGAGAGAAGCCATATCACTGTCAGGTGTGTGGGAAAACATTCAGGGTCAACTCGCATCTTTCAGAACATCAGCGCCTCCATCAAGAGGAAAAGTCTTATCAGTGTGAAGAGTGCGGGAGGCACTTCCGAAATGGCTCCCACCTGTCAGAACACAAGCAGATTCATGTGCCAGGAGCCCGAGAGGACTGCCCAGAATGTGGGAAAGCCTTCCCCAGTAAGGCAGCCCTCCTCAAGCATCAGAAAAGCCATGGGGAAGATTCTATGTATCACTGTCAGGGATGCGGAAAGGCCTTCCGGTGTAAGTCAAGCATTCAAAGGCATCGTAGGTTGCATGCTGGGGAGAAGCCTTTTGTGTGCACTGAGTGTGGGAAAGCTTTCACTGACAGGACTACCCTGAATAATCACCACAAAATTCACACTGGAGAAAGGCCAGATCCATGCATCCAGTGTGGGAGAGCATTTAGACACCTGGCTTCCCTAATTCTCCACCAGAAAATACATGCTAGAAAGGGACAGTATACTCCCGGTGTGTGAAAAAGCCTTTAGCAAAAACTCACTCCTTCACAGCCAACAGAGAAGTCAAAATGAGGGAAATTAGTAAGTGTATGTTTCCTTCATTTCTCATCAGAAGTTTTCTGTTTGACCAGTAGTTCCAAATAGAGGGGTGATTTTTCCCTGCCTGGAACATTTGTTCAATATCTGGAGACTTTATTGGTTGTCCCAACTGGGAGGTGCCACTGGCAACTGGTATCTATGGAAAGAGGCCAAAGATGCTGAAAAAATCCTACACTGCACTGAGCAGCCCACCCGCCAGCCCCCAGCCCTCAGAACAGAGAATGATCTGGCCCCAAATGTCAATGGTGATGCCTTTGCAAAACGGTGCTATAGGCAAAGCTCTATGAGTAATTGAATTTGAGAAAGAATTCAAGTAGGGTTTTCTGTGCTGTCCAATACAGTAGCCACTCACTAGGTGGCTATTTAAATGAATTTAAATGAATCAACATGAAATAAAATTTAAAATGCAACCCCTTGATTACACCAGCCAAATTTCAATCACTCAGTGGCCAGATGTGGCCTGTGGCTACCGTATGGGACATCAGGGATGGAGAACATTTCCGGCATTGTAGGAAGTTCTATTCAGCCTTGGTTCAGATCTCAGTTATCAGAATTATCACATGTGGTGGCCTAGAAAAAGTTAGGAAATGAGGTACAGCCTTGCATGACTGAATTTGTATTTTTCTTACAGCCAAATGTAGCGTTTTATAAATGGAATGATGCTCTGGACACTTTTAGGCCTCAGGATTGGCCAGTACCTTACCCAAAGGACACCTCCCTCATGCCTGGGGTAGAATAACCCATGGATTACTGATAACATCACTAACAAATGCCAACATTTGTTGAGCACTTTCTACCTGTCATGCATGGTACTGAGCCCTTTACATAGATTATCTTAGTTAATTCTCAACAGAGTCCTATGAAATAAGCATTATGATGATCCCCAAGTTTTAGGTTAGAAAACAGAGGGTTTTGAGAGCTTTTGCTTTAAAAAAAAAATTATTTCCATTTTTTCACGAAAAGCAAGGCTCTATTGCTATTTTTATTTTGCATTCTTTCAAATTGACATGATTCAAATGTTCACAAAATATGTCTTTAAAAAATAAAAAAGTGTATGCGTTTGCATTTCTGTCTAGACCACCCTTGAGGGAAGAGAGCAGCTCAGATTTACCTATAGCAGAAGCTGACGCAGAGGAGACTTTAAACAAAGTGTGGGCAAACTGGGCCGATCTAGTACACAGCCTATTGCTGTAAATAAGGTTTTGTTGGCACACAGCTATAGCCATTTGTTTATGAATCGTCTGTGGCTGTTGTGGTACATATAAAGGTAACACTGAGTTGTTGGGACAAATACCAGATGTTGCATAAAGGCAAAAATATTTGCTGTGTGACCCTTGACAGAAAACATCGGCCAGCCCCCTCTCTGAATGACTGATGGACTGGAATGAATTAGGATGGAAAGGTTAGAAAAAGAAGAGATAAACTCTAAGGCAGAGGCTCTCAAATTTTTGTGCCTATGACTCCCAGTATGAGGGTACTTCAAAAAGTTCATGGAAAGATTCACATTATCTTTTAATTCTGTTTTCCACATGCTTTTTGAAATACCCTTGTGTAGAAGATATTCAGTATTGCGATCCAGTACACACTGCATATGTGTGCTTTATGTGTGCATATGAACATGTGTTTGTGCATACTTGATGGACAAGTTTAATGAACACTACTTACCTTGATTAAGTGCAGGCATTGTTCCTCTCTCAATTAAAAATGCTTGTTGCAACCTTCTAAATCAATTTTATTAACCATCATAGGGTGCCTCCCATGGCTTTAAAAGCACCGTCAGGTAGCAGGGCAACATATGATACCATCAGAATCTGCCAGTGTCTGCTTTTCCAGACTCTTGGAGTTAGCGAGAGTCTAAGACCCTGGTTATTGGAGGTCTCAGCAGAAGACAGAAGGTGGAAAGCCCCAGTGGCTTTGCACTTACTCTGGAAGCAGCCTGGAGAATCAAGAGTGTGGGTCTAGTGATTATCCCAGGCTCTCTGGATTCTTTTTACTCTCTTCAGAACATTCTTTCCCACCTCCTTCTCAGCCCTGGAAGGGCTGCAGGGTCCACAGATATCTTAGGGTGAGAGTGGAGAGACCATGGATGAGGATATCCAAGGACTCTGGTAGAATTTTCAGTGGGAGTCATCTCTGGCTATGTGGCTGCATCCTTCTGGTAATGATCTCAGGAGCAGGGCTAGGTGGTTTCAGGGGGACTCCATGTGGCAGGTTCTTTTTATTGTGGTCATTTTGGTCTGTGAAACATTTGTGTATGTGAAGAAATTGGCAGATGGAGGGGCTTCCTCTAGTATAAGGACAGAATGTGACTGTATATATTCACCAGGATCCTTTTGGTTGCAAATAACAATAACCCAACTCACACTAGCTGAAGTGAAACCAAAGCAACAAAAGGAAATTATGACATGCACATCTGGAAAGACTCTTTGCTTGAAGGACCTTTGACAGAACCAAAGACCTCAGAAATTGAAATTGAGAACTTGATTCAGACAAGACTTGTTCACATCACTCACTTCTGGTGCTGTGTGTATATCTTTGCCTTGTCTTTTTTTAGACAGACAGGAGCATTCTCATGATTGGGAAAACATGTCCACAAGTGCCTTGGCTTCCCAACCTTAGGGGAAAAAGAGAATTTCTGTCATGGATTCCAAATGAATTCCGAAGAAGGATTCCAATGAGGTTGCTGTGATTTAGGGGTAAAGGTTTGGGGAACCTATTTATCTGTTTTCCCCTCACTTTGAGTGGTTGCAATGAGGATTTATCATTTTTGTAGTTTTTTGAAGACTCCTTTAACCAGGAAGAATAAACAATTACTTTGGGTAATTGGAGCTGGGAGAAATTAATTCTTTGGTGATCACATAGAAGGCTTATGTGGTCATCAAAGTAACAAATAATGGTGGTCAGAGTCAGTTGGTGATAGCAGAGTGGAAAGAAGTTGATGACTTCAGGATAAATATTTAAAAGATTAAGCCCACAGACCTGCTGTGTGATAGGATGTGGGAGACCAGGAAGAGGCAGATGTCCTGGGTGTCTCCTGGATTCTGGCTTGAACCAGTGGAGGTGTCAGGTTCCAAGATCAGGATGACTCAGGAAGGACAGAAATGGGCCATAAGGGAGTCAAGAGTTCATTTAGTTTTGACTTTTGGTTACAGCCAATTGAACAGTGGCAAGAGCTGAGAGTGTGCATTAAATTGACAAATGTTTAATCAACTGTTGTGTCTGTCTGTTTTTGTCAAATTGTTTCAATATACATAGCATTCCTTTTATCCTCATTCCCAGGAGTATGGGCCTGCCCAGTCAGCTCTTCTCTGCAGGCAAATGTTGGAACTTCATGGCAATAAAATCATTCATTCATGTAATCCAAATTCTTTTACTGATAACATAAACAAAGTCAAAATATGAATGGAAAAGTAAGAAAAAGTATTTTCAAAACACATTAGAGACAAAAAAATCAATATCCTTAATATGTAAAGAGCTTTTCGAAATAAATAAGAAAAGACCAATGACACAATTTGGCAAGATATATGAATAGACCATACATACTAAAGAAATGCAACTGTTTAACCATGTTTTTACTCAGCAGTTGGGAAAGATTTAAAAATTTGTTAAAATACTAAGTTGGCCACTCCAAATGCACTCTTACATATTTCTAGAGTCTAAATTGATTCTATATTTGTGGAGGGCAGTTAGCAATAGCTATACAAAATTTTAAATGTACATACCCTTGACGTGACAATTCTAGTTCTAAATATTGGGCTGATACGGTTTCACTTGTGTGCAATGACACATGGACAAGGATGGTCATTCTGGTATTTTTATAGTGGGAAAAGACATTTAGAAACACCCTAAATGTCCATCCACAGGAGACTCCCATTAAAAAGGATGAGGAAGTTCTGTATGGACTGTATAGCAAGAGTTCTAAAACATATCAAGGTTTCTGAATAAAGAAAGAAAGGAAACAAACCCAAAAGAATAGGTATAGTAGGGTACCATTTCTACCCAAAAGAATAGGTATAGTAGGGTACCATTTCTGTAAAAAACCTGGAAGGGAGAGAAGCAGATGGAAATTGCACACACACACACACACACACACACCCCATATAATTAAACGAATGAATCAATCAATTGATAACTAAAAAATCTGCTCCGACCAGGTAAGCTAAATTATAGTGCCTTGTGAGATCTGGGGTAAGTCAGTAATCACATCCACCTGTCCTTGAAAATGTTATCATAAGACCATTTTACTTAGAAGCAGCCACAATGATGCCAAAAAGCCAAAATAATCTAGAATAGTTCTTGTTACCTTTACCCTAGGCCTCTGCATGTAAGATGTAACCTAGGAATAATCCCAAATCTTTATGTCATGTATAAGAGATAGAAAGCCTGATGAAGTAAATAGGTCGGGCTGTCTTTCTCTCTCTCTCCTTTGACCTTTCCTCCTTCTTGTGATTATAAAATGTTAAGCTCTCCTGGCCCTCTTTGGAACACATTTTAAGACCCTGATCTATTTGTCTCCACGGCTGGAATCATAATATTGGCTCAATAAATCCTTGCTGTATGTAAAGGTCTCAGTTTCTTTTTAGGTCAACACAATTGTATTAGTCCGTTTGTGTTGCTTATAACAGAATATATGGAACTGGGTGATTTATAAAGAAAATGAAAGATTACTTACAATTTCTGAGGCTGGGAAGTCCAAAGTCCATCTGGTGGTGGCAACAGTGACTCAGGGGTCTCACATTGCAAGATGGTGGAAGCGGAGAGAGCAGAGAGAGAGCAAGACAGACAGACTCTCCTTTTTAAAAGCCCTCAGAACCATGCCCTTGACGACCATTTTTAATCCATTCACTACTGCACGGTACTACAATCCAATCTCTTTAAGGCTCCACCTTTCAATTATCATGATAGGATTTCCCACCCTCTTAACAGTCACAGTAGGGGCTAAGTTTCTAATACATAAAACTTGGGGGACACAATTCAAGCTGCAGGGAGTTTGGGAGGAACATAATTTAATCCACTATGTTCCGCCCCTGGCCCCCTCAAACTCATGTCCTTTTCACATGCAAATGGATTCATTTCATCCCCAAAGTCTTCATTTGTTTCAACTCAAGAGTCCAAAGTTCAAAGTCCCATCTGTGAAATCAATACATGTTATTTACTTCCAAGATACAATAGTGGGATAAATGGGGTACATATTCCCATTCCAAAAGGGAGAAATAGGGATAGCCTGAAAGAAAGGGATAACAGGTCCTAAACAAGTCCAAAATCCAGGGCAGGCATCAAATCTTACTGCTGGTGAGTCATGTACCTTGACTCCATGTTCAACGTCCTCTGCACGCTGGTGCAGGGGTTGGGTCCCCAAGTCCTCAGGCAGCTCCACTCCTATGGCTTTCCTGGTCTCAGGTGATGCTGTAGCTCTTGCAAGCTGGCACTGCATGCTGGTAGGACCACAGGCCTGGGGTCTCTGTGGCTTTCCCACTCTCACGGCTCCACCAGGCATGGTGCTAATGGGGTTTCTCTGCTGCAACTCCAGCCCCACATTTCCACTTGGCATTGCTCTAGTGAAGGTTATCTGTGGTGACTCCACTCCTGTGAGAGATCTCTTCCTGGGTCCTCAGGCTTTTCTATACATCTTTTGAAACTGTAATGGAAGCTCCCAAGCCTCCACAGCTCTGGCATTCTGCGAGCCTGCAGACTTAACACCACTTGGACGCTGCCAAGTCTTCCTGCTTGTGTTTTCCAAAGCTGCAGGTCCAGCCACACCTGGGGCCAATTTAGCCACAGCTGGAGCAGCAAAGTAGCTGGGGTGCTGGTGCAGGGAGCAGCTTTCCAAGGTGGTCCTGAGCAGTGAGCCTGTGGAGGGTTCCTCAGGCCTGTTCCCCAAGACCATTTTATCTGCCTAGCTCTATGGGCCTGAAATGGAAGGATTGGACTCAGAGGCTTCTGCAATGCCTTCAAGGCCCTTTTCCCCTTCTTTTGATTATCCCCTTTCTTTGTGCTAATCTTCTTAGATAATGTTCGCTGGGCTGCACCATTGCATGCTCTCTGCTTCTCTACCACATGACCAGGCTGCAAATTTTCTAAATTTTTACACTCTGCTTCCCTTTTAAATTCTGGCTTTATGTCATGCCTTTGCTGCCATAACTCAGAATAGGCTGTTGCAAGTAGCCATGCAGCTTCCTTAATGCTTTGCTGCTTAGAAATTTCTTCCTCCAAACATTCTGGTTCGCACCTCCTAAGTTCCAACTTCCACGAAGTCCTAGGGCATGAACAGAATGCAGCCAATTTCCTTGCCAATTCATAGCAAGGATGATCTTTGCCCCAGTTTCCAATAAATTCCTTCTCATTTCTATCTGGGACCTCCTTAGAATGGTCTGTACAGTCCATATTTCTATCAGTGTTCTGCTCGCCACCACGTAACCAGTCTCTAAGACATTCCAAACTTTCCCTTGTCTTTTTATGTTCTTCTGAGTCCTCCAAACTCCTCCAACCTTTCCTCAAAACCCAGTTCCAAAGCCATTTCCACATTTTCCAGTATGTCTTATAAGCAACACCCCACTGCTGGTACCAATTTCTGTATTAGACCATTTGTGTTGCTTACAGCAGAATACATAGAACTGGGTGATTTATAAAGAAAATGAAATTTATTTCTTACAGTTTCTGAGGCCGGGAAGTCCAAAGTCCATCTGGTGGTGGTGACAGTGATTGAGGGATCTCACATTGCAAGATGGTGGAAGCAGAGAGAGCAGAGAGAGAAAGACTTTCCTCTTCTTTTAAAGCCCTTAGAACCACACCCTTGACCACCATTTTTATTTATTTATTTATTTATTTATTTATTTTTATTTTGTCAATATACAATGTGGTTAGTTATTGTGTCC